>NW_021626396.1:0-47950 GCF_004785775.1 Grammomys surdaster
ACGAGTACCTGAGCGAGCGCATGAGTGAGTGTGAGCACGAGTACCTGGGCGAGCGCACGAGTGACTGGGTCAGTGTGAGCCAAGGGTTTGCAGCGTTCTCCAGGGAGGAAACAGAACGGGCCTCCCTCGGTTTCCCTCGGTTTTCCTCGGAGTTTCCCCATAACCCTCTTCCTTCCTACGGTCTAGACATCCCTCTGAATTCAGTTCAATCGAGGGAACAGACTGTGGGAGATGAAGGTTCTCCAAGGTCACGCCGTGGAGACAGGCCGAGGCGTATGGGATCCTGGCCTGGACGCATTCTTAACTCCTCTTGGCAGGAGAGGGGACCAAGCCCCGAACTTAGAAGGGACTTAGTGAAAGCCACACAGGAAGAAACCTGTACCAGCAATTGTGGGTCCATCCTAGTCCGTGAGGAACCGAGGACCTTCAGCCAAAGCCAGACCAGTGTCCCCTTAGGATTCCCTAGGGTTTCCTTGGCGTTATAACCGGCAACTCCATAGGTGCCAGCAGCCAGGCCCACATTGGGGTTCTGTCCCGTACCCCAAAGCCCGGCACTCCTGCAGCAGGTAGCCGGGAAGCCAGGCACCAGGCAGCCTCCCCCCGCCCGCCCTGTGCTGATCACCAGCTCTCGATGTAATCATTAAAACTATTAGAAGGAAACGTTCGCTTGAAGCAAATGTCAGGCGCCGAGTTGTGCTTTGTAAACGCTCACAATTAATGCCAATCAGGCCCGGAAAAAAAGCCGGCCCGGAATCCTGTCTGTCTCATCTCATTTGTCAGCTGGCGCTGCTCTCTGTCGCACATTTTCATACAATTGCTATAAACATAAAAGGGAAACTCCACAGTGTTCCAGGCACCCGGATGGTGCGTCGTCTTAATTACTTGGTACTCGGCTGTTCACATCGCTGCCCCAGCTCAGGCGGGTAGGAGAGAAACGGGGAGATGGTGTGAGAAGAAAGGCCAAGGTTCCGGGGGTCAGCGACGCAAGGGGGTGTGAGGCCGGGATCTCCGGCCCCACCCGCTGCAGGTTCTCTGGGACCCTGGTCCTCAGAGTCTAAGAAGTGAAATAAAAAAAACCTGAAGAGTAGGCTGGACATGATGGTGCACGCCTTTAATCCCAGCATTGTGGAGGCAAAGACAGGCAGATCTCTGTGAGTTCTTGGCTAGCCTGGTCTACAAAGTGAGTCCAGGACAGCCAGGGCTGGTTACACAGAGAAATCCTGTCTGGAAAATAAAACAAAAGAAAAACAAAATTAGAAAAAGTATTTCCAAGTTGTACCTTGGGATCCTGGGCTACACAGCGTAGTCTGGCTCCTGGACTGGCTGCCTGCCGGGCATCAGGACCCAGCCAGCAGACTTGAGTTCTATCCTGGGACCTGGGGAGTGACCTCCTTGGTTAACAGGTCAAGCTTGCTAGACCTGGAGACATCATGAGGTGATTTTCTCATATTACCTGTACACCTCGGAGGGTGAACATCCTCTTCCCCACAGGGAGGACAAGGCCGGAAGTCTCTGGGCTCGGATTTGAACACTTGTGGCTGGACCATGCATGGTACACTTGTCTGTGGCCATGGTACCATCCTACGACCACCCTTCCAGGGCAGCTATGGGTTGACAGGAGATGAGGTAGCTCCAAGTCCCTGTGTACGGTACATGTCTAATAACCAACGACCACTGTCACAGCACCACCTGAAGACAGGCCTTCAGAGCCTGAGAGCCAGTACCATCACGTTTGGATTTTGCTGGATGTGAAGGCTGTTATTGTTTCCCCATCAATTTCCTGAGGAAAACTGAAGAGATGCACATGGCTGCTTAGGCCCAGGAGGGTCCTGTCTATCTTCTGTCCCCCAAACTCTGACAACCCAGGTGGTTGGAGATGTTGCTGTCATAGGCCCCTCTGTACAGAGGAGGAAACCGAGGCTCATTCTGCTCAGGTGACATGGCTACGAGGTACAGAAGCTGGGACTTGAAACCTAGAGTCCTTCCTGTCCTCTGGTCCCTCCCCACTGCACCTGGGTGGAAGCCTCCCACCCTCCCAGGGCTTTTGAGCCTCAGGCTCGCTGTGCACAGGGTCTTCTGGGGCCAGGCTGGCTCAGCAGGGACACACTGGCCTTTGTGTTCACCCAGCCGGCTGGGCGGCCAGCAGAGAGGAGAGAGGGTGCTCTAGCCCGGCCTGGCCAGGAACAAATGCTCAGAGAGAAATAGAGGCTCCTTTGTTGCGGCTCTCAGTGGGGGAGGGGTGCTGCCAGCTGCCACCCCATGTGATGAAGAGGCCAAGCCCTTCTCAGAGGTTTGCCCACCACCCAAGGGGACCAGCTGGAAGCCTGTCATCTCCCACCTCCTCCTGATCCTGTGGGTCTTCCTCTTGTTTCATAGAGACTTTGGCTGCTGGAGCCTCCGCAGGTACTCACTTGGTTTGCTGTGGGCCTACTGTGTGCCACCACAGGGCCAGGCCCTTATGAACCCTGATAAGATATAGTAGTCAAACATTATAGATTGACACTGTGGTTTTCATGTACAGCGTGATACAGTGGATGTCCTTTGGGAAAATGAGAACCAAAGCCAGCCCAGCCTCAGATACTGGACCTGCCTGATAGGGGCAGGCGTACACAGCGGTGCCAACGCTGTGAGCCCAAGGATGGGCTCAAATGCAGGATACCCACGGGACAAAGTGCCCCAACCTTAACTCTGACCCTGAGACCCTCCGATGCTGTGGTAGCCACCCACGACCTTGGAATCCCAAGGCAAGGCAGGGGGGTCCCAGGTGAGAGAAGGCTTAGAGATCTGGAAAATAGCTAAGGTCATCTGGGCTGAGGGGAGTCCAGATCGGAGCCTCAAGCCGTCCATTTCCACAGCCACGCCCTTCAGAGTGGGAACGCAGACACCGACCTCCTAGCGGAGTAGCTGGCACTTGGCCTCAGAGAAACAAAGCTGTCAGGTTGGCTTGGTTCTGATTTGGTTCTAATGCCCAAGACACCAAGACATGAGAGCGCAGTGTTCATTTCCTGGATCTTATTTGTTTTGGAGGAGGAGTCTCTGTAGCCTAGGGGAGCCTAGGACACACTCTGTAGCCAGGGTTGGCCTGGACCTCCCGGTCTCCTCCGTCCTCAGCCTCCACGTGTTAGAATGACAAGCATGCACTGCCATGCCAACCACATTTCTTTTCCTTGTTTTTGATTGCATGCAGTCAGCATCACAAAGAAAAGCTGTGTGCAGGCAGACACACACAGTTCAGCACTACCATGCGGTCTGGTGGGGAGCATGTCAGAGGTCTCAGGTCAGCCCTCCAGTCCTCAGAACCCACCCCAGGTCCCCCAGAAAACACCTCCAGCTGCATCCGCTCTGCCAGAGGCAGGAGGCAGGGCCCAAGCCCCGTGAGGGCACCACCCAGATAGCTATAATCAGCAGCCTCGCCAAGACTTCAAACTCACCCAATTATCCTGCGAGGCGAAAAAAACACAAAACGAAAACAAATTAACATGTTTGCATAGAAGCTGCAGCAGCAACACACACAGAGGCGCGCGCGCACACACAGACTCCTGCTGGCATGTGCCCTGGCAAGGCTGAGATGTGCCGCCAACGCCCCTCCTCTTCTGGCATCTACCTGGACTAAGACAGGAGCTGGCCCAGTGACCAACTCCTCCCCACGCTGGCTGGGCCTGGCCTCAGGCTGACGGCATTTGGTTCCTTTTATCTTTACAGTGCTGGGTATTGAACCCAAGAGCACATTAGCCAAGCTCTTGACTACTAAACTCTACCTGTACACCTTAAATTTTTTTCCCTTAATGAGTAATATTACGTACCAAACTTCTTTAATACCCAGTCTGTAAGGTGTGTCTGTTATGAACAGATAGAGAAACCGGAGCATGGAGAGACGTGTGGTCCTGCCCATGCCTGCACAGCTGGCTAGCGGGACAACTCCAGACACGGCACTCCCTTGTCTATGGGTGAGGGTCAGGGCTCTCCCTGGCTTCTGAGAACCCTTGGTATCTCCAGCCTGTGTCTTTTCTTACACGTCATCCACACAGTCCCCCTTTGCCCTCTGCGTTCCTTATAGGGACTTCAGACCCTTCCTCTAGACTGGAAGACCCGTAGCTCCAGCTCTCAGAAGATTGAAGCAATTTCAAGACTAGCATGACTCCCATGAGATCCTATCTCAAAACAAATATTCATGTTCCACCAGCCCTTTACCAGACAGGGAGCGCCATAACTGTGCCCGGTTTCCCTGCCCCGTGAGGCTAAAAGGAGAGGACCTGAGGGCTAAGGTTTCATCACTGGCACCTTCTCCATGGTTTCCCCATCTGCTGTGGTTTGCTGAGCTCTGGCTGGCTCACCAGACCCTACTGGGCACATCTGGACACTATACTAAGGCTCCCCTGGCCCTGGAGTAGTCAGATGTCCACCAAGTACCCTCCTTTCCAGGAAGCTGTCAGTCCTGCATAGCGATCTCCCCCGACTCCCTAATGTCGCAGGCTCCCAAGGTTCAGGTTGCTGGCTTGTGCCTTTTCTGTTGGTCTTGCCGACTGGTCTGATGCACACATGTGCTGTGAAAAGGTTTGATGAGTGTACCCTGTGGTGCCTTCCCCTTCTCTCTCTGGGAAGTAGAGTGTCTACCTGCTGCCCTGGGTTAGGGTTTGGGTTAGTGTAGCTTAATGGTCCTTGACCTCCCTCTCCTCTGGTTCAATGCCACCATGGGCATATCCCTGACTACACTGTCACCTCTCTAGTCATTGAGAGCCAAGAGTGAGTGACAGGCAGGTGCGGTGCGTAGCATGTGTCACGGGCCCAGTCTTTACTGCAGCCACTGAAGCAGGCGCGGTTTCTAACCTCACATTTCAGGTGGAGAAACTGAGGCAACAAGGGGCTTGGTAGCCCAGGACAACCCTGCTGGTGACAGAGCTGTTTGGTGTTTTCTGGAGCCGAACCTAGCAAGACTATGGGAGTAGTGTTTTGTGGCTATAGAAACTGGGTCAGTAGGACACCGTGATGGTCCCGCTGGCTTGGAAGGGTGAGTTCACTGGCCTCTAGCTGGCCCCATTGGCATCAGCTTCTTGACCTACATCATGGCGACTAAGTGGGGCCAGAGCAGTGGCCAGAGAGAGAAGCCCAGTGCCCACCCCAGTGGGAACCAGTGCCAACTGAGAGGTTCAGCATTTCCCTCAGCACATGCTAGCAACTTGAGAGGCAGGCAGGCATGGATTCATGTTTGGGCCCACCAGGTGACCTTGAACAAATCCCTTTCCCCCCACAGCCTCCGTAGCTTGCCCCTCCGGGTATAGGAAGCCTGAGAGGTGGGTCCTCTGGCCAGTTGTCACTAGAAGGGAAGGAATGCCCCTCCTTCAAGAGCCTTCCAGCCCTTCAACCTCTGCCACTCAGACTGAGGCATTAATGGTTCAGCCCATGCCCCAGGGACAGGTAAAGCCCAGGAAGAAGTTCGCTCTGTCTGCCTGACCCATCTGCCTTGAGGGGGTGTGTGTTCAGCCCTCTGTGACCCACACACGCCAGAGTTTGTCAGGTCGAGGTGATGAACCATGTGATGAAGTGGGGTGGTGGGGTAGGTGACCCCAAAAGTCAGATAAGCTGGCTCAGCCCAACCATACAGGAAAGAACTGTGAGGCTGAGAAGCACAGAGGATGGAGGCAGAAAGGCCCAGCCATTCCTGCATACAGCAGGGACCTGCTAATTGGCTGCTGTCTGCATGCCTGGCTTAAGCCCTCCACTGCATCACTGCTGGGCGCCCCCGTGGAAGCCACACAGCCTCTCTGGATCTAGCCCCATAAAGTGCTTAGGGTGGGGGTCTCAGTGAGGTGACATTCTGTACCCAGCAGCTAAGAACCTGGGTCAGGGAGTCATCCTCTCTCCCCCCCCTCCCCACACACACATACCGTGTCAGGGGAGAGAGACTTGTCCCAAAGGCCTCAGAAAAGTTGCAAATGGTGGCAGGTAGCTCACTCTGTCTTCCTTCTTCCTTCTGGATTATAAACGCCCCAGTCCCACCCCATGATAAAAGCTACATTCTACTTCCTGTATTTGGAATAGACAAGCCTGAAGAGCACTAGAAACAGCCACCATCGATGTCCTGAGCTGAACGCTTGGCCATCTGAGGGAGGGTCTGCCCAGGTATAGAATGCCTGAGAAACGTCCAATACATACCCTGCAGCAGTGGCCAGCCTGGGGAGCAGGCTCAGGGGAGGGTGTGCAGGCTTGACTATGCCCAGGGCCTGGCCCTAGGAAGACCAGGCTGTGCTCAGCCTGTCCTGAGCTCACTGGGTCACACCCTGCAGCCCAGGCTCTGGGGAGCCACCTGCCCCACCCCCACCCCCAAGCAGCCTGTTGTCTGGCATGTGCAGGCACCGGGTGGCCCTTGTTGTACACACATCTGATCCTGTCTTTTCCACATCAGATCATTTGTAACCGTCACCAGGCAGTCGGCCCATTTGCTGATTCAATCTTGGCTTTGTGCTGTCATAGCTATTTCTCCATGCAGGCTGATTTTGAAAGGAGGCCGAGGCCCATCCTCGGGTTCTACTTCTCGGCGGGGGAGGGGAGGGAGGGATGTGCGGATATGTGTTCGCATGCATACATGTGCCCGCACATCCCCCACACGCATGCATGGACACACATGAGCATCTTAGCCCTCCGCCGATCGTGGATGGGGATTTGAAATGAACTAGGCAGCCAAGGGGTTCCTGGCCCACTCCCTCCACACTCTGTCTCTCCACTGTCCTCTTAAATACCTACTGTGCGCCCCACCTACTGTGTGCTCCTGCATGCACACACACAGCGGAGTCTGAGCTCCCGGCAGCTCGGGCAGGACCTTAGCCATGAAGCAAGAGGTAGATTCAAGGGTGCCACAAGGTGGCAGTGAGGAAGGGTGTAGATGGGGTTGTGGCTGTGTGGAAGGTAGTTAAGGAGGGCTTCTTGGAGGAGGAGATATTGGATGGAGCAGAGGCAGGTAAAAGGGGGGAGGGGCTGGCTGGGCACTGCCACTTGTGGAATATGGTGTGACGGGAACAGGCTGGGGACAGTGTAGCCAGGTGGCTACTGAGTCCAGACTGAGACGTCCAATTGGTGTACCACAGATTTCAAAGGCTTAGTGCAGCGAAGGACTGCACCTTGCCTTGTCGGTGCCTGAAAGCTAAGCTCTTATTACTGTGGACCCTGTTGGATTAAGCAGGGTGCCTTGCTAAATTTGATTCCTCTTGGCTATAGAGAATTTAAACTTACAAATGGAGCCTGCACTGGGACTTGTTGGTTGGCGCTGTGGGGAGAGACAAATCTGGCAATGTGGAGTGGTAGTAGGCTGTCCTGAGGAAGAGGTGGGGTAGGGTGGGGGTTGTAGTTCAAAACCTTGGCCTGGGCCCTCAGGGAGGCGAGCTTCAAGGCCTCCGCTCTCACAGAGCTAGGTCTGTGGCAAAAGAGTTGCCGCTGGGCCCTGCTGCTGGCATCCTTCGGGCCCTGAGAGCTGAGCGCTTTCTCTGCATCTGGGTGTCAGAGCTGATCCTGTCCGTCTGTCTGTCCCGGCTCCATTCAGCCCTCCCTCTCCAACAGCTGCTGCCTGTCCCATTAGTGATTTACTCTGAGGCCAGCCTCCTGTCTTCTGATGGCCAGAGACTGGAATCCCTTTCCAAACATTCTGAGAACTAACAAAACACCGGTTTTTTGCACGGTCTGCAGCAGGAGCGCTAAGCTCCAGAGCGCACAAAGAAGAAAAACACCTTCCTCCCCCAAACTCATGGCAGACAGCCTCACAGAGGAGCTGAAATTCAAAGCCAGGTGCTCCAGCTCGTGGGTGGGGCTCTTTGGAAACTCTGGTGCCCGGTGACTGGGTGACACCAGTGGGGGCTTTTCAATAATCATGGGGGCCAGACACCCTTGCACACAGCAGAGATTGAAAGCTGGGGACCAGCCCCCACGTGTGCTTCTAAGCTCCCACGTTCACGTTGCTAGCCAAGCAATACATGGCTTTAACTTTGTACACAGTGTTGCCTTTTTTAGAGACCCCTCAAACCCCGTGTCATCTGATTCCACTTTTCCTTTGGGCTTCTCCAGAAATGTACAGCCTCCCTCTGAAAATACCTGGCCGGCCAGGGCGTTTCCTCCTGGCCTACCCGGCTGCTGTAACACCAATAGTTCATTATCCACTCCTGGCTTCTCCCAGCCTTTGCCTGGATTGTAGCCGGCTGGACCCCACACTTCCCACCTTGGGATCTGGTGCTGTAGAAGAGAATACTTCAGCAGGTCAGACCGGGGAGAGAGTCTGCAAGACCTCTTAGCTAGGACCCAGCTCATGAACACTAGTCTCCCTCCCGCCTCTCAGTAGAATAGGTCAGAACTTTCCCTCCCGTGACCCTGGCTCTGGAGCATGCAATGACTGCTGCTCTAGCATGGAGTGCCTTTGAACTTTGATATCGTGCCTCCATCCCTACACAGGGAGTCCCTCCCTGTGCTGAGACTACACTTCTGTCATTTGAAGCACGTCTCCTGAAGTTAGGGCCGGACTGACTTTACACAAACTTGGTGCTTTTAGTGCCCACCCCTAGCCCTCTAAGGGGTGTTCTGCAGCAGCTGGAGACCTCCCAAACTCTCTGCCCTTCACTTCCATCCCTCGGGACCACCCCACCCGCGACAGTCTCTGTTTGCTACTTTGTATCCAGTATGTTACAACCTACATCGGCTCTCACTTTAGGTAGCTCCCGCACAGCCTGGCATATTCCTGTGTACTCTTTTGGGAAGGAGCTTTTTAAAAGTCATATTCATTATGTGTGTATATTATATGTGTGTGTGCATGTATGTAGAAACCAGAAAACAACTTTGGGGAATCTGTTCTTGCCTTCTACCTTGGCGAGGCAGGGTCACACTCCAAGCACACTCCAAGCCTCGGAACTTCCCAGATGTCCTTAGGGCCTCCACCTTCTGTGTCACTGCAAGAATGCAGGGATTGCAGATAACTGCCACCACAAACAACGTGTTTTTTTTTCCTCCCAGGATCAAATTCATATTGTCAGGCATAGCAAGTGCCTTTACCTTCTGAGTTATTTTCCCCAGCCCATGGAATGGAATTTGAAGAAATTAAGACTCAAATCAAGGACCTGGCATGCAGTAGAGGTTTAATATGTTGTCCCCAGAAGCAGGCATGCGTGGGAGAAAGGCAGAAACAGCTGGTTCTCAAGGTGGCTGGCGTCATTGCCGTCCCTGACTTGGTCCCACCCCTTTCCTGGGCCTTTGCTCTCAGAGCTGGCCTTGGTGCTGAAGGTCTTGGGGCCGGCTGCCTACCTGCAGCCCCATGCACTGCCTCACAGTGAGACACTCACAAGGACCTGCCTCTCATCCATCCTTCCCTCTGGAGCTGCTTCCCTGATAACCTACTGTGTGCAGGCACTGGTGACCCATGCAAGCAGAGATCTACCTAAGGAGCCACTTAGTCTCACGCGCCCTGGGGATCTTTGAAGCCCCACAGCATTTGGGGTTCAAGTGAAGGTCAAGAAGCATCATAAAGAATATTCTCCTGGAAGGAAGGGCTGATAAGCAGAAGCAAGTGCAGGAGCCAGGTCCACAGGGTGTGGGTGAGACCCTTGTGACAGGAGAGGCTCTCTTAGTGTTCCTATGGCTGTAATGAGATGCCGTGACCTCCCCAACCTGGGGAGGAAAGGGTTCATTTCCTCTTACACTCTCAGGTCACACACCATTGCTGAGGGAAGTCAAGGCAGGAACTGAAGCAGAAACTATGGAGGAGTGCTACTTACCCCGGGACCGCCAGCTCAGGGGTGGCACCACCCACCATGAGCTGACCTCTCCCACTCAACCAGTAATTAAGAAACAGATCTCATGGAGACATTTTCTCAAGTTCCTCTCCCCAAGGGACCCTAGCTTGTGTCAAGTGGACACCAAGCAGCCCAGAAGCTCACCCAGGCGCTCAGCTTACATCCAGAATTTGGGATTTCCACAGTTTTCACCTTTGCCCCAGAACTCCCAGTGTCTCTGGCTGTGGCGCCCTCCCCAGACCAGAACTTAGAAATAGCAAGAAAGGACTGAATGCAGAGGTGTTGGGCCAGTCATCGAGCAGATGGAGCTGGGCATCTTAGGGGCCCATGGCCTGTGGGCAGGGACATTAATCCTGGCAGTAGGTGAGGCTCCTGTCAAAGGAACAGCACTCCCCACCCCACCCACCGCCACCCGCTCCCACTCCCCCGCTCTTAAAAGAGTGAAAATCTCCTTCTGGTGCCAGCCCGACCCGGCAGTGGGGAATAATCACTTTCCACAAGCCCCTTATCCATAACCCAGCCCTGGGCCTGTTTAATCAGCAGTGCCCCCGCGACTGGAAGATTCCCCGGCTAGAGAGATCGAGAGAGAGGTTAAAGAAAATTACCCTGGCCTCCTCCATGCTAATGTAATCTCTAACCAGATCTGCCCAGTCGCAGCTCAAATTGCTTTTTAGATTAACATTTAATTATTAACAGGGTCCCCTGGAAGGCCTTGGGCTCTGGGAACCGGGGTTGGGGGAGGTGGGGGAGGTGGGGAAGGGAGCAGTAGGAAGGAGGGGGGTGGGCTTCTGTTCTGGCTGCTTCAGAGAGAGCGATGGGGAGACCAAGAGCAGGGCATAGGACGCTGTGGGGTCAGGCAGGGAGAGGCAGACAGCAAGAAGAGGCAGTCCTTCCTGTGAGGTTGCCTTGAAGCCCGGGGACCCTTGATGTTTCTCTGCACTGAGCTGATGTTTCCTGCGGTTTGTGCTGGTGACTCACAGGGGCGTGATCTCTCAGAGCCACGCAGCCAGGCTTCGACCCTAGTGCCCCCAGCTTGGTACAGTGTCTCCTTTCTGGGTCTGGACCTTTCAACGTTGCAGGCTCTTCTCTGTGTCTAAGGGTAGCTAGCTGTGTAGTCAGGACAACGTGAGGGGATGGAGGACTTCATAGTCCTCCAGAGAATGGAGCAGAGCCCATGTGAACCCACTGGGCTCCCCAACTTCTTATCTCCACTGTGGGTTCTGGCTCTTTCAGAGCTAGGCACTGCTGCTTTTTCTGTGACAAGAGGCCAAGGACCCGGCCCTAGGTCTCCCACCCAGCTGATGTATGGCTCATGCTGAAAACTCCCACGCCCAGACTGGCTGACTCCCCACCAAAGTTCAGCCAGGGAAGGACAGACATCCTAGGTACTGTGATACCCTCAAAGTCACCCCAGACCCCAGCGCCTACTCCTCGCCTGGCTGCTGCCTCCTCTCTGACCTCCTCACCCTGGTACGGGTGCCTGCTGTGTCCTTCCTCTCTAGGCTGCCGCCTGTGTCTGGCCTTGAGCAGAACTGCAGAGATCAGCTTAGGCAGTTCTAGATAAAGGCAGAACTGGAGGCTGGGAGTGGCCCAGGCTTTGGTAGGGGCAGGCGGCCTTCCCTTCAAGGCAAGGGGGCACAGTCTCCCTTTTGAGGGAGAAGAGGCCAGGGCAATCTATTTTCAGCTACGGTTGGACTTAGCCAGGGAGGGCAGTTCTGAGGGAGTGGTGTCCTGGGGCATTGTGGCAGGTCACGCTTACCCGTTACCAGTGTTCCTGTATGTGGCACCAGGGTTGCCCCCAAAAGGTGTTTGCCAGTGTTGCTGCCCAAGTGGTGAGTGAGTGGGGGGAGGGCAGGGCTCCTTCCACCTGCTGCATGGCACACACGCTGTGCTCTGTTGAATGGTTATGGAGTGTGTGGGTGGTCTCTGAGGAGGCCTCTCCTCTCTTCCCAGCCCCTCCCAGGGTAGAATCCAGGTGGACTGTGGGTGCTGAGGGGAATCAGGGCCTTGCATCTGTTCCTCAATAGTGAATTGACTGAAGCTGGGGCCTTCTGGGATCTTCCCACTAGGATGGAATTACCATTCAGTAGCCTGAGGTTGGGCTCTGACAATTAAAAATCTGTCTGATCTTATATGGTTTGCACCCCCCCACACACACACACACACAGTGACTATTTCCCACTATGTGAAAGGGAGCTAAACCCAGGGTCTAGCCAAGGCTACTGTGCCACCACAGCTCAGTGGAGGGACAGCCTGCACTCAGATCTGGATGCAGAAGATTTTTGCATAGTCAAAATGGAACCACTTTAACAGCTTTCCTCAGTACCCAGCACCCTGCTATTCCCAAGCTCTCCCTCCACCCTCTTAGGACTCCCTGCAGCCCCCAGATACAGAGGGAGATGACAGAAGGCCGCCAACCCACCCCCCAAAGACTCTTCTTTGAATAAAATAGACAGCCCAGAGACAGCGTCTGCCTCGCTCATTGTTTGGTTTCGGGCAGCAGACTCCATTCTCCTCAGCGCAGGAAGTTTCTCTCCTCCTCCATCCGCTGTCACGGCTCCTTATCTGCTGTCCGGCTATGAAAGGGCATTTCGACAGCTGGGGTGTTATCTGGCGGAGAGACCTTTTCCTTGGGTGTCTCCCAGATAAGACGCCTTATCTAATCCCACGTCAGGGATGGTGCCTGAGCACGGTAATCATCGGAGGCTTTCGACATTGTCCCTCCTACCCCCCCTTTATTATTAAAGTCACAAAAGGCCTTGAGCTTATAAACAGACCGATTTGCAGACAGTGGAGCCCTCCAGATGGTCCCCGGCTGGGCCGGACTGTGATGATTCTGTGCTGCGGGATTGAGGGACCCGCCATCTGCAGATGGGGTGGGGTGGGGCCGGGCAAGGAGGAGGCAGGCTGGGAATCAGAGGAAAGGCATGGGTGTTGTAGGTGCCCAGTTAGAGCTCTATCCCTGGCTTGCTGTGTGACCTTAGGCAGAATCCTTGATGTCTCTGGGCTTTTCATACATTTCATCTCACAGACAATTAATTGATGCAGTCATTCGTTAGAGGCCTTACTTTTTTTTTTTTTTTAATCTGTATGCCTGTGAGTATATGCCATATAGGTACACGTGCCCTTAAGGCCAGATGAGGGTGTGACATCTCCTAGTACTGGAGTTACATGGGCGCTAGGATTCAAACTCAGATCCTGTTGAAGAACAACAATCACTCTTCGCTGCTGAGCCGTCTCCTAACGTCTGCCTATTAAAGGATGTTCCCTGGCCAGACGCTGCAGGGACGGAAGCAAATAAGACGCGGTCCTCACCTCTTAGAGACTTACGTACAGTCCGGTAGAGGCAGACAGACACGAAGCTGGCTATTACAGGTGTGATTGGGATTGTAGCAACAAGGGACACCTGGCAGAGAGGCCAGCCCTGAACTACGATGGTCTGGGTGATAGTGCCACAGGCAGAAGGCACAGCAGGTGTCTGAGGCAGTTAGCCAGGAGGGAGGCCTTGAGAAACTGGGCAGCTCGGGGAGCACTGAGGCCAGGCAGAAAGGGTTGGCTATGCTGGAAGAAGTTTAAAGACCTAAGTGTTGGTCTGATACAGAAACTTGGGGTCCGTATCGCACTTCCTATGATACTTGGCTGGCCCCTGGCTCATCTGAGACCTGTCCCCAACCCCCTCACCTCCCCAGTTCTCACCATAGGACATGGGGTTTGGGAAGAAGGGACAGTGGACTGGGCGACTTTTAGCAGGTGAGACACTCCCCACTCCTCTTCCAAGTGAAGTTGATGTCACTGTGGGTCAGTCAGCCTGGGTCCCCCAGAGGTGAGCACCGGCAGGAGCTACCCTGAGAAGCTAGGGTGGTCAGTTCCTCCCAGGACTAGCTCAGACTGGCCCAAGCTCAGTCTGGTGGCCCTGTGGCTCCTTGGCTGCCTGGATATTTTAGCATAAGAGGGCTGGAGGCCCCAGGAGGCAGTTGGGGTCTGAAAAGGCGCCAGTGCAGGTGGGTCCCCCTCGTTCCTCAGCTGCAGCCCACCCTGTCCTTTTTAGCTACAAGTGTGTGGGGATGGGCGACTCACCAGGATCCCTCAGCCTGGAGCAAGGCTGGGACCCTGGCCTCCTGCACCTGGTAAGAGGTTAGGTCAGGACTCAGGAATTATATGCCTAGGGGTGCCAGAAGAATCATGGGGTGGCTTTAACAAGTCAAAAGAGTACGGCCCAACCTGTACAGGAACTGGGAGAGACTCTAGGCAACATCCTCCCTCCTCCTAGCCCCATGAGCCGGCCTTGTGGAAGTCAGACAGCTGGCGGGGGGGGGGGGGGGGCGCCTTCAGTCATTGTCACCTGTGAAGAGAGGGACCTGGGTGGGGTTTGTCAGGATGGCAAGAAACGACAGGAAACAGATGGTGTCACGGAGAGATGAAGGTGGGATCAAGGCAGGTACCACCAGCCTTGTGTATAGCAGTCCTGTGTCCCCGTGGACTGCCACCATGTACATTTCAGGGACCCCGCCCACGTGACAGAGTGTGACACCGGTATATATTGCACATGCACGGTGTGTGCCTGCAGAGTGTGTGGAAGTCCAGCACCCTCAGCCTTGGTGGGGTGGACTGTGTCCTCAAGGCTGTGGCATACTGCGGCGGCAGCCCAAGCAGGCCTGTGTCTGCCACATGCTGCCATCCCAGGTCCCTGAAGAGCCTCGCTGCCTTCTGCAGTCAAGGACTTCCATCCGAGCAATAAGCCCCACTTCACTCCCTCCCTGAGCCGTGCCGTTGCTGCCTGATTGTAATGGCATATTTTAAAATTACCAGAAATCAAAGCTGGGAAGTAGATAGATATTGCTGCTTTTATTGCCTCGCTGTGTTAAGACTGCAGCCTGTGGGGGGGAGGGGAAGAGCATCTCCCTCCCCCATAGCTATCCATCCCCCACTTTTTCTTTCTCTTTCTTTCTTTCTTTCTTTTTTTTTTTCTAAGACAGTAATAGGAGAAAATTGGTTTTGAAACTGAATAAAAGTCCCTTTCAGAGGAAGTCTTTACTCTCGGGTACCTTTGCTGAAAGTAAAATAGAACGTAATGAAAGGTGGTTACGCGGTTGTCTTTCATTTACGGAGAGGCCAGGACAGACGGGAGGCTGCCACCGTCTCGGGGAATACAAGATTGGAATAATTGCGCGGTAACAAGGAGCTTGTTGTGAAATTAGTATCTTAAGAAACTGGTGGAAAAAAAAAGGTTTTTCCTCATGAATACTTCATTATTAGAGGCGGCAGAATCCCGGGCTTCAGACACCTGTTTAGTATTAAATACCTTCCCCCTCTTCCCCCTTAAACACCACCCCCCTCCTTCTCCTTCTCCTTCTAACCAGCTCAGGATAGAGGCAACCCAGGCTGGCTGCCAGGGACAGGGGTGGCAGGAGGGAGAAGCCTTCCTCTGTGGTGGTGGTGGGGGGAGAGAGGAAAACTGACTGGGACTCCCTTATCTTCCATGGTGGCCTCTGAGGCTGGCCTGTGCTGACACCAGTGCTCAGGAAGGTGGGCTTTGTGAGGACATGTGGGCTTCCTGAGTCCCCCTATCCCTGGTGTCTGGTTTAAGTACATGAATACAGCGTGGGCTGAGAGTGGCCCATCTGAGCTGCGACCTAAGGGTTGCTGTGGGTGACTCTGGCCCCACCCTTCCTCTTTGGGGTGAACAGTCAGTGGAGGGCCCCAAACCTCCCTAGCATACCATCCTGACATCTTTTCTCCAGGGGTACTGTGAGAACACCCCAAACAGTGCTAGACTAGCACTTACGTTAAACAAGGACACTACCCACAAGCCCTACCTGGTTACTCCTGTATGGACCCCAAAAATGACCATATGGGTTCCTCTCCCGGTGAGCTAGGCACTGATGTATCATGGGACTATGAGAGAGCTGAGGTCCACCACCAGCCAAAGAACATCTTGAGTTAGGGCGTAGAGCGGTGACCCACATATTGAGCTAGCCAAGGGCACATGAGGCTCATGAGTTCTGGCCGTGCTGTGGTGGAGGGCTCCCCCTTGAGACCTGGTTCCTTTCCGTGATGCCTTTGGGGCTTCTCTAGAAGCCACAGTTCCCTCATCTGAGAGAGATAGAATGTCTGGCCCAAAGCCAGGCTGGGGGGGACTATACCTGTAGGCCAGCCTGGACTACAAAGAGACACCCCAGTGTGACATTGCTTGGGGGTGCTGGGGAGGGCGGAGGTGGCTCATAGCAGCCCTCAGTGACCAATGCTTCGTGTTTCTCTCTGAAGGATTTCTGCTGCAGACCGTGCCCCATCCAGGGCTCCCAGCTCAGCCATGCTGGCCTGTCTGCAGAGGCCTCAGAACCCACCCGGCCAACACCTGGCCTGTCCAAGCAAGAGCCTGGATCTTCGCAAGTGTGAGTGACTGCTCCCGACGGGTTTCCTCTTCCGGCACCCGGGGACTTGCTTTCTGTTCTTGGGCTTTGGGAGGGCAGGTTATTATGTCCCAGTCAGATCTCTCTCTGAGGTGTTTTTGTTTTTTGTTTTTTGTTTTTTCGAGACAGGGTTTCTCTGTGTAGCCCTGGCTGTCCTGGAACTCACTCTGTAGACCAGGCTGGCCTCAAACTCAGAAATCCGCCTGCCTCTGCCCCCCAAGTGCTGAGATTAAAGGCATGCGCCACCACCGCCCGGCCCCTCTCTGAGGTGTTCATGCAGAACTTCTAAGGCAGAGAGAGCTGGGGGGGGGTCTATGCTCATGCTCCAGGGAGCCCACCCACCACAGGCCTCGAACTGAGAATTCTGCAGTTGGAACCTCAGGCCTTGGGTAGGGAGGTGGGACACCCCTGAGCTCGAGGCTGGCCTGGACCCAGAGTAGGGATGGGTGTGGGTCCGCAGGGAAGCACAGTACAGCTTCTGCCCTGTGGCCTAGAAGCCAGCTGTTGACACTGTGGCTGCTTCTTCAGACTGTTTATTTATCTTGAAAGTCACATTCTTCTTCAACATTCCTAAGGAAGGAAGGGGTAGAGAGACCAAAGCCCCTCCCCTCTGAGGCAGCTCACATCCGTTTCCCGTGTGCCCACAGATGTTTCATGTGCTCCAGCGAGTGTGTGCGCACACGTACATCTGACACGGTCCAGCACTCACTTGGCCAAACATCCTCCAGGTCAGCTGCCAAAGAGCAGCCTCTCTCCATTTAACTTTCTCTGGCAAGGGCCCGAACCATAATCTATTCGGCCGGCCCCCTGTCTAAACCGGCCACAGCTTGTTGGTTTGATAGGCAGTGCGGCAGGAAAACCTGTGCTGTCACCAGGTGTGAACGAGCGAGCGTGGGGGAGACTCTGGAAGAGGAAATACGGGGTCTCAGGGCACGTTAGACACTTTGTGATGCTGTGAGTGGGTTCTGACAGCTTTAGCTTTAGCTGTCACACCCTGGGACGGTGTGCAGCCCCGTGTAAAGGACGCACTTCCTCACATCTCGGCTCACACGGACACGGGTTTACCATGTCGACTTTACAATGACAGAAGTCCCTACTGTTTGACCTTGAGCATTCTTTACGTTCCTTTGTCTGTTTTTTTTTTTAAGATTTATTTTATGTATATGAATACACTGTAGATGTCCTCAGACACACCAGAAGAGGGCATTGGACCCCATTACAGATGGTTGTACAGATGGTTCCCATGTGGTTGCTGAGAATTGAACTCAGGACCTCTGGAAGAACAATCAGTGCTCTTAACCGCTGAGCCACCTCTCCAGGTCTGTTTTTTCTGATGGGGTAGTAGCATCTGTCCATCTTGGTGGATGTGTGGAGCTGCATGGGTGTCACACAGAAGACTTCACGTCTCTCCGATTTGTCTTCTGTCTTAGATTCTGCCTCAGTTCATTCCTACTTCCTCGTGTGGCTTCTGGGGTTTAAGGCGAACTTAGAGGAGCCGTCCCAGGCTGCTGCTTAAAGGAGAGTGATTCCCCCCCACAGGTTTCTTCCTGCCTCTTTTAAAAATTATAATACAACTTAGCACGCTTCTAAAGACTTACACACACACACACACACACACACACACACACACACACACACACACGGTATTGAAAAGTGTTTGCCCAGCGCTTGGGAGTCAGGCAGGTTTGAGACCAGCTTGTCCTGCATAATGAGTTCCAGGACAGCCAGCACTATGTAGAGACCCAGTCTCATTTGTTTTGTAATTTACTGGTTGTAAAGTAAGAGGCTGAGATCTCTGTGTGTCCAGGAATCAGCCCAGTGCTGCATTGCCCCCCTTTCTTTTCTGTTTGGTGACCCTGGGGGTTGAACCCAGGGCTTCGGTCCTGCCAAGCAAGCTCCTCTCTAACCACTGAGCTCACCAACCAGGTTCACCATGTTTTCATACATACTAATCAGCCCCCCCCATTTTGCTTTCATTTTTGAGGCCAGGCATTATTATAGCCCAGTCTAGCCTTGAATTCACCGTGTAGCCTGAGATGACTCTAGCCTCCTGATCCCCTGCCTCGACCTCCCCAGTGCCAGGATACAGGTCACACTACCACACCCAGCTGTTTTCATTGCTGGGGGTTAGAAACTTTGGTTGAGTTTACCCAGCTATACTTGACCCTGTTCAGCCAGCGATGATCTCTGGGTACACTCATCAGCAGGTATGTCAGCCTCCCCATAGCACCAGAAACCCCATACCCAGTGACTGCCGCCGCCACCGACTCCCTCCACCCCTCCTCCACCCACAGAGAAGTTCAACCCTGAACTTCATAATCGACTCATTCACACCTTGTGTAGGCTCTTCTGGTTGTTATGGGATGCCCTTTAATGGTAAAATTTTTGACAGCACAGTGCATGTAATCTGACATATCTTCTCTTCAAGCCTCCACCCATGCGCCTCTGAAACAGAAAGGTGCACCCCACTGCATGTCCACAGGAGCCCGGAAATTCTCTTGTGGTTGTTTCTCTGTAATTACATTTATTTGCGTGTGAGTACGCACACACGCCACTAGGCACATGGTAGAGGTCAGAGAACAGCTTGTAGGAATGAGTTATCCTCAGGCTTGGGACCCTGTACCTTTACCCATGGGCCAGCACCTGGCCGGTCCTGGCTGGCTCCCCAAGGTCAGCCACATTGAAGGGTGGATATCTACACACTGATGTTTGTTGGAGCTTCTAGCTCTGTCAGTAAACCACCCCGTCTCCATGGTAACCTTGTGTACTTGCCCTCTGACCCGAGGAGCCACTTACTGGCTCATAGTGTGGGACCTTAGGTCCAGGAAGAAATGGCGTTTTGTAATGCTGTCTTCATCTCCACCCCCGCCCCCAGCCAGGCACGCCTGTGCGTTCAGACTTCCTCTTGTGTCCCCTGGGAGTGTTCTGAGTCGCTGCATTGAGCGCCCGTGCATTTGGGGCCCAGTCTGCCTCTCCCATAGCGGAGGCAGCTCTGTGAATGCTGCCGCCTTCTGTCGCTGTAAGGGCCTCCCGGGTCAGCCGCTCCGGTTATGATCAGTGAGAACGGTCACTTCTTAATACTTTTCAGTTCTGACAGAGGTCTCGTGTGGTCCAGGCTAGTTCAGACCTGCCATGCTCTTGAGAGTGTACTCAGTATCCCCCGCTTCTCCCTGCAGAGTCGGAGGAGTGACGGGTGTGCACCGCCATGCTCTGGGTTCTTGTGTCTGTTTTGTTTTAAGATAGGGTCTCACTCTGTAGCTCTGGCTGGCCCGGTGCCCTCTATGTAGATCAGGCTAGCCCCAAACTCACCAATATCCAACTATCTCCTATTTTATCTTTTGTTGGCTAGAGTTGACTCTCTGTCATCCCCCAGAACATTAAATAAGATAGGAATGGAAGAGACAGGCTTGACCAAGCAACTCTTTCAGAACTGGCATTTCCTGGGCAATCTGCACACTACAGTGTTCTTGGAATGTTGACACCTGTCAGTTTTAAAATAAGAACAGGGGCTGGAGCACTTCCAGACAGGCTTGCACGTTCTGAGCATATGCGTTCTCCGGCCTCTTAATATGAATAATGATGTCACTGGACGCCTTCCTGTTAAAACACCCTGCATCCCTGCTTGGACCCCAGGTGGTCCTGGGAAATCACCCTATGGCATACTTTCAGGATTAGATCCGTTCTTTTAAATTCTTACCTTAATTAGATAACGTTAGCATCCTTTAAGGCAGGTTCTTGAATGTAGCCCAGGTTACCTCAAACCTTCCCTCCTACCAGGTCCATTGCCATCTGCAGCTTTTCCCCCTCCCCCTGTGCCGGTCAACCGTTGATGTCTGTTAAAGCTCGCTCTCTTCTGGGTGAACCAGCCTGCGTGTGCCACGTGGGGCCGGTAGCTTTTTAATGCTGTTCACCGTTTCCGCTCCAATAATTATTTTATCTGCTCCTTGAACGAGTCTGAGACGCAGGTTTTTCGATGCGTTTACACAGGGCTGAGCAGAGCGGCGCAGTGTTCTTACGTGGCATTTCACCCCATGCCGGGGATTTTCTCTGTGTGTGTAGCTTCACGCGGCGCAACTGTAGAGTCCAGAGGATGACCCCGGGTTCCCATGCTTGTCTGAGACAGCCTCTCTCACTCGGCTGCGACTTGCTGACTCGGCTGCCAGCGAGCCCCAGGCATTTGGCTGGTTTTGCTTCCCCAGTGCTGGGGTTATGGTCACGTGTCACCACGTCCCACTTAGTGGGATCTGAGGGACACGGGCACTCTGCTGACTGAGCCATCTCCTAGCCTCTTCCCCCTGTTCTTGATTAGATTAGCTAATGATACGATCTACTGCTTTTCCCCAAAGATCCATCTGTAGTATCTATGAGAAATACTACCCTTTTAGGGATTCTGATTCACTGATTTATCGTCTATTAAAATCTCCCTGTACTTTGAAGTTATTTTTTTTTAGAGACTTAAAAAAATAGCCTGGCGGTGGTGGCGCACGCCTTTAATCCCAGCACTTGGTACACAGAGGCAGGCGGATTTCTGAGTTTGAGAGTTCAAGGCTAGCCTGGTCTACAGAGTGAGTTCCAGGACAGCCAGGGCTACACAGAGAAACCCTGTCTCAAAAAAAATTATGTATATGAGAAATAGTGTACCTCAGCTGGTGTGTGGAGGTCAGAGGACAGATTCCAGGACTCAGTTCTTTCCTTCTACCATGTGTGTCCCAAGTATTGAACTCTAATTGCCTTTCAAGCTGAAAGAGTTAAAGAAAATGAAGCTTCATGCCTCCCTCCATCCCTCCCCCCAGCCCCCACACCCTTTTCAAACTTAGATGTCTTCTGTGTCCAGTCGCTTTACCAAACTGTCTTGGTTTGACCTGTTTGTAGCCCTTTCCTGGGCCTATAGCCTCTGTGATGGTTTGAATATGCTTGGGCCAGGGAGTGGCACTTGGAGGAGGGTGTGGTCTTGTTGGAGTGGGTGTGGTTATGTTGGAGTAGGTGTGTCACTGTGGGTGTGGGCTGTAAGACCCTCATCCTAGCTGCCTGGAAGCCAGTCTTCTCCTAGCAGCCTTCAGATGAAGATGTAGAACTCTCAGCTCCTCCTGCACCATGCCTGCCTGGATGCTGCCATGCTCCTGCCTTGATGATAATGGACTGAACCTCTGAACCTGTAAGCCAGCCCCAACTAAATGTCCTCATAAGAGTTGCTTTGGTCATGGTGCCTGTTCACAGCAGTAAACCCTAACTAAGACAGCCTCTCAGCCTGGCTTTCATTTCCCTCGTTTCTCCCTCTGTGCCTTCTCTCTCCCTGTGCTTTGTGGAGCATTCATGCCTCCCCTTGCACTGCTACTTGGTGCTCCTGCCTTACAAAAATGGTGGCTTTTGCTACACGTCTTCCCTTCAGTACCTACCTGCATTCAGCACTGGGCTGTCACGGCCATCTCTTCTAGGTCAACAACCTTCTCTTGGGGTGTGATTTATCCCACCCACGACCTTGTCCTCCAAGCTTTATTTTGATGATGGCTGATGCTTATTCAACATGGCTTACCTCTGGAGGAAGGAGTCTGTCTTGCCTGGCGGTTTGGAGGAAGTTCTCACACAACTCAGAAAACCCGAGGCCATGTCTGACTGGACTTTGAGGGTCTTGCGCCCATTCAGTTGTCCTCTGTCGTACCCAGGCTACAGAGCAGTTAGGTTCCTGCAGACAGGGCATGGCTATGTGATTTTTACTTAGCCCTGTGCTCTTCAGCCAAGTCTGTCCCATGAGCCTCTGCTGCCATTGTGAGAGGGACTTAGACTTTGTGTTTGAGGTGTCCCCTGGCTCAGCACATCACCGCTGCCCCTCACTTGATCTGCATCTTTGCATTCAGGCCGTAGCTGCCACGTGCAGCCCTATACAGACGGAGAGGCAGGGTTAGACCCCTCCGGTCCGGCGTCTGTGCTATTCCTAGTTAGTTCAGGTCTAGGAGAGTCTTGCTCTCACTGAGTCCGTACTTGTTTACAGATAGGTTCTCGACATGTAGCCCAGGCTGGCCACAAACTCCTGGCAATAACCCTGCTTCTGCCTCCTGCATGCTGGAGTTGTAGGCTTGGGCTACCACTCTCATCTCTTTTGCCCCAAGCAGGACTCAGCGTGGCAGGGCTAGCCTGAGTTTCGCTGCTATGCTGGACTAACACCAAGGTAGGAAGGGCCTGGCCAGGTTGTGGCTGCAGTGACCTTGGACAAGTGGATCAGTCTCTTAGGACTTGTGTCCCCTTTTATAAAGAAAGGATCAATCAGATGAGGTGGACAGAAAAAGCCTAGCTGTGGCCACTTGCAATGGGTAACATCGAAAGATCCAGGGGGTGGGGAACCAGTCTGAGACCTATGCCCCTTTCCTGTATGAGGGGGCTCACAGTAGGCTGACTTACAGAACTACAACAAGAACCAGCTTCCACATGTGTCCAGAACAGGCCTGAGGGACCAGAGACAGCCACAGGTTATATCTGTAAGAGCTGAGGACAGCGCAGGCTATCCCAGGTGACTAGAGAAAAATGACCTGACCAGAACAGAGAAGAATGTGGCCCCTCCCCTCCCTTAGGCCTAAGAGCTAAGCCTTCCCAGCTGGCCAGAGTCCCAGGGTCCCACGCAGGACCTGACCACCCTTGCCGCAGAAACCTGTATCCTAGATCTGCAGGGCCTCAGCAGCTAATAAATGTCTGACTTTCTCACTGCAGTTGCCAATATACAAACCTTGAGTTTTGTGCATTCCTGAAAATGCAGGCTCTGCAGAGAGCCCCTGGGAGGTGCCATGTGTGTGTGTGTGTGTGGGGGGGTGCTCAGGGACTGTTGTACTCAAAGGCACTGCAGGGGGATTCTCTGGCACTGCAGCTGCCCGAGAGCAGTGGACAGCCTGTCTCAGACCGTGGGGCTTACCATCCTCCCCCAGAGCACACAGGAACTGAGATGGAGCCAAGGGGGTCAGGTCCTGGTTGGGACCCCACGCAGGGCACATGTGTGTGACTGGATCCCAACACTTTGCCTGCCGCCACCCCAGGCCACAGCACCTGTCTCCACGGAAGAGAACCACTGAAGGCGCACAACCCAAGATGAAGTGGATTGTTGACCCAACTCCCACCCTCACCCACAGTTGGGCATTCCCTATGACCTGCCATTTGGAGCGTCTGCCCCAGTGAGCTTTGAGCCACTAGCATTTCTATAGGGGCCACTGGTTCTAGTCACAAAGTGGGCCAGCAAGATGGCTCCCTACTGACCTAAGTTCAGTCCCTGAGACAGCACAGCGGAGGGAGAGAACTCACTCTCATAAGTCGTCCTTTAACCTCCGTGTATGTTGCCTTCCCACTACCAAAATAAAAATGTCAAATAATTAAAGGGGCGGGCGCATTGGACTTTATGTCTTCGTCTGTCTGGAGGATCCAGTCAGACTCACCTGCTACTGAACCCGGGGGTTTGGAACTTGGTGGGAGCAAAGCCCCCCAGGTCACACTGCCTGTACTCAGGGAGGGAAGGGAAATGAACACATACAATGATCACACATACAACACCCGGGAGAAGACTGCGACTCTAAGCCGACTTCTACCACAGAGGATGCCCGGCTTTGTGTGTGGACAGCCACTTCCAACCTGAGGCCACACAGCCCGGTGTACCTTACTGTCCAGCAGCCTTCGGTGTGCAGAAAATAAAGGTCTGACTATTCTGATAAAACCTCACTGTGGTGGGCGGGGCAAGGGCTGCTGCCGGTGAGCACTTACTTTGCAAAGGCCTCAGTTCCAGCCCCACAGTTGCTTGGAGGTGGGGGTGGGAGGGGCAAGCTTAAATTACAGCAACTCTCCTGCCTCAGCCTCTTGGGCACCTCTTGGGTTATAGGTGTGCGTCCACACCCAACTACCCTCTGTCTTTATGTGTTTCATGTGCTCACTGGTGTTATGTGTCTTCTCTGAAGATGTGTGTGTAGCTCTTCGTTCCTTGACTCTTGGGTTATCCAGGTCCCGAGTGCATTCTGGGTACTGGTCCTGTTTCATGTGTGTGACGTGGGAGAACCTTTTCCCATTCTAGAGCTGACTTCATCGGACTTCCCAGTCCCCTTTGATGCAGGAATTGTTTGCTTCTGGTGGCATCCACTTCTTTTGTTAGGGTGTTTTTTTAGACAAGGCCTCTGTGACCCACACTGTCCCTCGGCCGTTGACATTTTCTTCTGAGCATTTCTAGTCTTGAGGCCAGCGAGAGCGCAGTGGGTGGAGGCGCCTACTGCCAAGTCCGAGGACTGAGTAGCTGCCCAGGACCCACATGGTGGGAAGAGGTGTCACCCTGTGCACACATGGGACGTGCTTGCATCCCCACGGGTAATAAATGAATAAAAAAGGTTTGAAAAGTCTTAACTTTTCCATGTAGGCCTCTGATATTTTGTTTTTTTTTTTCTTTTTTGGTTTTTCGAGTCAGCGTTTCTCTGTATAGCGCTGGCTGTCCTGGAACTCACTCTATAGACCAGGCTAGCCTCAAACTCAGAAATCCGCCTGCCTCTGCCTCCCGAGTGCTGGGATTAAAGGCGTGTGCCACCACTGCCCGGCTTGAGTTGATTTTGTATGAAATGATCCAACCTCATTATTCTGCAGCTGTGTTAGTGTACGTAGATACCAGTAGCCACATATCTGGCTGTCTATACCACCAGTCTAAAAAGACCAACTTCGGGTGCACACCTTTGATCCCAACAGAAGCAGGCAGATTTCTGTGACTTTGAGGCCAGCCTGGCCTACAAATCAAGTTTCAGGACAGCCAGGACTACACAGAAAAACCGTGTCTAGGACGATGAGGACGGCCAGCTTCTCCCTACCGAATGGTTCTGTGGATTTCACACTGGACTCTCTAGTACCCTGACGTGCCACTGGTGCCTCTGCTTATGCCTGGTACCCACAGCGGCCTGAGTACTGTTAACTTGGCATTGAGTTTCAAAATTAGGAATAGTTTGGGCTTCTCTGGATCCCCAGAATTCCAGGACAAGCGTCTTAGTTTCATTAAGGAGGCCGGCTGAGATTCTGACAGGAAGGGCAGGGCCTGGAAGTCAGATGCCAATCCTAAGTCTCCCAGCGCACGAACATGGGACGTCTTCCCATTTACTGAAGACATTGCTTTCAACATCTTGTCACTTTCAGACCATTTTGTTCTTCTGTTGAAATTTATTCCTGAGTTTTGATGCTGTTATAAACAGAATTGGGGATTTTTGTTGTTGTTTTGGTTTTCTGTGCTTTGTTAATCCCCGTGACGGGGATGGAACCCAGGGCCCTGTGTGTTTGCTCAGTGACAGTTCTACCGCTGAGACACACTCTCTGCCCCCCGGTATTTAATTTCATTCCCTGAAATGTGAGCATATAGAACTAGACCTGAGAGAAAGTTGGGGTCTGGGAGTGGACAAGGGGCGTGAGCGTCAGAGGAGGAAGCTGGGAATGGCAGGGACGAGTCGGGCTGACCCTCCTGTGCGTGGTGCAGACTAGAGTCATACATGGCCAAAACAGCCCAGCTGAGGGCGGGTAAGACATCCTGGAAGAGTTCCCCAGCCCCACCTTCTGGGGTACAGAGACCACCCCAAGGCTCCAGCCAGCACCTGAGGTTGAGGAAGGCTTGAGGAGTGCCTACCTGTTTCAGTATGTGCGGGATGCCCCCTGATTAGGCACACATGGCTTCATTCACATGCCAAGCATCTGAACACACTCTCACCCCACCCCGAGAGCTAGACTGGAGAGCTGTTATCACCCTGAGCCCCAGAGGTCCTCAGCCCATTAACAGAGCATGCCTGGAATTATCCAGGGACTGATCCTCTGGTCAACCACCAGGGGTCAGTAGATGCAGCAGATTGGGGTCCCTGGGACAGGCAGCACGGTGCCCAGCAGCAGCCCTCACCCCCCCCCACCCCACCCCACTGCTTGAGTCCTTCCCAATACAGACCAGAGAACAGCTGCTCTCCCCTGCCCAGTAGCCTCCCGCCCCTTCCCGATCGACCTCATTAGGCATTCCACTAGTGCCACCAGCTAATTAGTGTCACGTTAATTGAGCATTCAGGAGGCTGCCACCTCCAAGGGCGGAGTGTCACGGTGAAGGAGAATACAGATGAAGGGTGGTGCCCAGGGACCTTTTCTGTCCCTGAGAGGACTCACAAACCCCCACTCCCATCTCAGCACAGGGACTTCCCGATCCTGACGAGGAAAAGGAAGCGCCCTCCACTCCTGTGGGAAGAGGACATCCCCATTCTGTACCCTGAAATCTGAGGTCCCCTGAACTACTGCTCCGGGGACATACGGTATGAGTCAGGAGTGGCCTGGCCACCCGGGGAAGACCCAATTCTAAGCTGCTGTCTGCAGCCCCCACGCTCCTGAGCGGGTCCCTGTCCTTCCAGAGCTAGCTAGCTCCAGTATGTATACCTCACAAAACACAGCCCATCCCCCAGTGATACAGGCCCGGGTTCTGCAGCACATCTGGGACACAGAACCAGGAATTCTGGGCCGGCAGCTCCACACACCCTCCACACCCCCCGTTGAACAAGTACCTCATCAAATGCTTAAGTCTCCCGGAACCCTGAAGTCTGCATGGTCAAACTGAAGGCCAAGACCCAACTCTAGTCACCTAGCTTCTCAGACCCCCACAGCGGCGCCCCGCCCTCTCCCCCCCCCCCCCCGCCAGGCAGCAATGCAGTGAAGCCATCTCTTGTCTCCCAGAGGCAACATTAAACCCCACTCAGAGGGCTGGTTTTAATTGGCTTAATATACTCGTTAATAACCGCCTCTATTTAACGCACCTGTAAAAGGCCCATAACATTAACTTAATGGCAGCTACAGTTCGCCCACCCGGCACTTCCTGCCAGCCTTTTAAATCTCCAGACAAGCCTTTAATGGGGGCTTCGTGGATGGAGATGGATTGGAGGAAAGACAAGCAGGGAGAGGCAGCCCAGGTCACCCTTGCTCAATGCCGTCCCTGCGTGTCTAACCTTTCCTGAGAAACCAGGCAGTACCAGGAAACAAGTGACAGGCACGGTCTGTGCATTCAGGCCCTGCGACGGGAAGGGAAGAGCAGAGGGCGAGGTGGCCAGTACCTCCAATGTTGCCCTGAACACACCTCCAGAAAAATCACTGTTATCAGTGGCCAAGGACACAAGGAAGGTGGGAACTTTGCCCGAGACCCTCTGGGGCTCACACAGTGTGAAGCCAGTTTACTACAGGCTCAGAGAAGGGCAGCGGTGCACCGCGGCACACAGGGTAGATCCGGGACTTAAAAGCCTGTCTGTCACCTGCCTCCCGACTCAACACCCTCCTCACCCACTCTCCCCAGCCAGGCCTATTTAATACACTCAAGATGGACACGTCTGTGTCCAGGATTAACCTGTTAGGGCCCTCATAATCCCATCAGCCTTTGTACCAACAGCTAGGGACCAAACCTCGGACACATGGCCTCTCAGGGGATTTTTATATCCATCCCTGGGGGCCCTACCCCTTGGACCACACACCCAGATGACCACAGTGGCCGGGGGCCAGGAAGTTTGTTTCCCCAACATAGAGCTCTCTGGTTGTTGGCCCCTCTGCTCAGATCCAATATGGCTCCCTCTCCTCTCCTTTTCCCTTAGAGGTTACTACTTCACTGACCTCTGGGTCCAAGCCAAGAGCCCCTCCAGCCCGCCATTCAGGCCACCTCACTGCTGATTCCCAGCGTGGCAGCGGCATGACAAACTATCCCAGGAGTTGACTATGCCCCGGGCAGGACGGGGTGGAGTCTTTCCCAGAATGTTCTTAGGGATGGAGGGAGAGACACTTAGGTCTTCTGAGTGCAAGATTCTTGTCTGTGGGTCTCAGTGGAGTCAGTGGCCTCTTACAAAGTTCCCACGAGTGGTATTGTATACCTTTGATCCCAGCACTCGGGAGGCAGGCCGTCTCTGAAAACTTTTGTGAGGTTTACATAGTGAGTTCCTGGACCCTGTGTCCAGACAGACAGACAGACAGATTAAAAAATCAACTCATAAAAGCCACTCCTCTGCCCACCCACATTACATTCTCAGGACACTCAAGCCACGGACCCAGTTCATGTCAGACAAGGGAATCCGACACCACTATTTATGGGAGACAGGCCCAAGAATGAAGACATGTCCATCACCCCTGTCAGCCTGCCACCATCTTGTTTCTGGGCTTTCTGCTGCCCGTCACCCCCAAACAGGGTGCCAGTTCCTTAGCTTGCTGCCTGCATAGTAGAGCCCAGGAAACGGTATCTGGCAGTTGGGGACAGTGGGTAGGGGTTCAAAGGGGATAGGCTCAGGTGTCCGGCGGTCCCTTCCATGATGAAGATGCCAGGATGAGATTCCCCAAACCAGCTGGCCCTCCTCTTTACCCAACTGAGGAGCCCGCTGCCAGAGTTCCCCAGCCCCTCTACGAGGACCTCTCCCTATTCCCTAGGGCCCCGTGTTTACCAAACAGATTGATGGCATGAGCGCTTGTGGCTGGGTTTTCTCCACAGAAAAGTCTGGAACTTTGCCAACCTGGGCCCAGAAGCCAAGTAGCCCAGGGCCCCAAGCCAAGTCCACTGCAGAAGAGGATTTTTCAAGAACTGGGGGATAGCCAGAAAAATCTTTTGGGGACCAGGGTATAAGGCAGAGGCTACTGTGTCAATGTGTGCAGAGGCCATGATTTAAACCAGGTCTGTGATGGGAGGCCCCAGCAGCCCCGCGATGGCCATGCCCTGACAGAGGCTTACCAAGCACCAGCCAGGAAACAGTGACGGCCCAAGCAGTCTCTGTGTCTCTCTTCTTGAAGCTAGATAGTGGCCTCCTAAGGGTGGCCCCAGCCCCTCTAGGCCCTGCCTGGGGTGGAGTGCTGACCTAGCTCTAACCTTGGCTGGCTGTAACCTCTGATCTTTTCACCTGTAAAATGGAGACCCATGTGTCAGACCTTGTGGTCCTGTGGCTGATGGGACTCAGAAAGCCAAGGGTCCCTGATCTTCTTCCAACAAGACTCAGAAAGCCGTTGCCCCAGCTTCCGGTCATCTCTGTAGCCTCTCCACAAGGTCCCCTCGTGACTCTGTTGTGGGAGAGCCCCATTCCTTCCAAAGGGTCTTACTGATGGTCTAAACTTTGGTCTAAACTCCAACCCTGTCTGTATGGGACCTGGGGACTTGCAGGGGCTTGGGTGGTTGGGAAGGCAGGTCTCCAGGCCGGCTGCCACTTGTCACACCCACCCACCCTACCTACATCACAGGGATGCATTCCCCACCCCTCTCACTGTTGTCTGGCCCTCCATACACAAGCCACTCAGAAAATGATGAGTGCAGAGCCTGGCACGCAGTCACTGCCAGCAGAGAGGCTCCAACCCTCTCCCTCAGTGCCAACCACCCCGCAGGACGCCCACTGACCAGAAGGGGGCGAAGTGCTCCCTCTCTCGGGTAACAAGACGAGCGAACAATCTCTCCTTTTTCCTTAAGGTTTTGAACACCTAATTTATTCCATCCATTAGATAGATTTTGTAGATTTAATCATTTTCACAGTTGGTGGCTCATTGGATACTCAAGATAAACTCGGAATGAAAGCATAATGCCAGGGACAAATGAGTTTTCACACCACAATGGCAGACGCTTGCCCGGAAAGAGAGTTTAAGGGGAGCGAGAACACACATGGATATCATTTTTTTCCCCCTCCCGGCAGCTGCTTTTGCTGAGTCTGGTAGGTTTCCACAGCTAATTTCACCAGTTTCGTTCATCTGTAAAATTGCATAAAAGTGACATTTTTTGTGCTCATTATATTGCAACTGCTGATTTATAGCTGGCAAATGAAGAACCAGTCCCTTTTTTTTGCGGGACTCTCCGAGCGGTGCTAAGTGCCCATGAAATTGCTTGTATAATGTAGTTTAAATCCAATCGCAGAGAAAGATTCCCCCATTGGCCAAAGTGACATTTCCATTCTCCACACCAAGTTTATTTTAGGCTACTTAAGAGCAAGGGATGCTCAGAGCAGGGGAGGGGTTGGATGTACCTGCTGGGCCGAGGTTAGGCCCGAAGATTGAGAGGTGGAGGGATATTACCCTGGTCCATGTTGTCACTGCCCCTTCTACATCTCCCCTGTTCAATACAATCTGTAGCTGCCCAGTTCCCTGAGCAAAGTAGGGGTACTGTCCATCCGTGGGGCTGGACAGATCCCCCACGCCCAAGTCTGTTGCTGTGTTCTTTCAGGATGTGAGGCAGCCTCCCAGTCCACTGGAAGCCGCCAGTCTATATACCCATGTCATGAGAAGCACATATCCCCAACCGTTTGGAGGGTCCCGTGTAGTGAGAAGCCACTCTGGCGTGCACAGGCCCTGGCTCCGCTGCCTCTGGTGACCCTGTCTGAGAGAGCTAATTTCTGCTGCCAGCCTCCCAAATACAGAGGCCCGTCATCCAGAATAACACTAGACCCCAAGGCTATGCAGGTTAGGACTCTGGGAGGACCAGGTAAGAGGCCTCCAACAGAAAGGACCTCATGGGTGTCCCTCTCTGGTGAGGCCCTGCTGATCTCTCCGAGTTCTGCCTCATGCACATGGACCTTCTAAACCCGCCCAGATCCCCGTGGAGGCGGCCTTCGGAGCAGCATTGCCTTACTTGTACAGATGAGGAAAGCGAGGCTCAGCATGGTGAATCCCTTTCCCTAGACTCCCCAGGAGTTACAATATCCTAGCTCTGCTCTGAGCCTCACCCCGCTTGGGCCCCTTGGGACATATGGCCAAGGTCACACTGCTGACCCAGCACCGTTAGCATCCCCATCTCACATGTGGGGAAACTGAGGCCGGTGTAAGCAGACAGCTTGCCCAGGACCACACAGCCTACCTAACCATGCTTCCACCCCAATCCCTGCCCCCCTGCCCCCTGGCCGTGTCCCCCTGCCTCAGAGGAAGCTGTGGGCTAGGCTCCAGTTTAGAATGGCTCAGGGTGTCAGAACCACCCTGACCAGCAACTTCCCCCCCCACACACACACACACCTGTGGCAGAGCCAGTTGTGGCCACCTGTAGTAAGTCTCACAATCTAGAATGTCACCCCCAGTATTAGCAGGGCAGCCACCGTGAGCACCCTGAGTCAGATTCACCTCTCCCCACCAGGGCTACCAGCATAGCTGGTCCTGTTGCTAGAAGCGGATTAAGGCCGAGGGTACCCGGTTGGTAGGGCCTTCCTTAGCGTTGTGAAGCGCCAGGTTGGAAACCAAGCAGTTCGTAACTGGGCATCACGGCACACACCTGAGATACCAGCGTTCGGGAGGGACAGAGCTTCAAGGTCATTCCTGTGTAAGCATCAAGTCTGAGGGCGACTTGGAACTCACGCAGGTCCCTATCTCAAAGATGAAAAACTGCAAGCTTGCCTGTGGCTGAGGACCGATGGGGCCTGTGACTAAACCTTGTACATGTGTATGGTTTCCGCTTACGTTTTGGTCCAAAAGTTGGAACTGGGGGAGGAAGGGCAGGGGAAGAAGTGAGGGAAAGGAAGGGACCGGGACAGCTCCCGAAGCCAGTGCGTAGCGATGGGCTGTAGGTACCCTCTCTCACTCGTGCCTCTGTCCTTGCAGGCGAGTCGGTGGCCAGCTCTATGCATTCCTCCCGCTACCCAAGCCCAGCCGAGCTGGATGCCTACGCAGAGAAGGTGGCCAACAGCCCCCTGTCCATCAAGATCTTCCCCACCAACATCCGAGTGCCGCAGCACAAGCACCTGAGCCGCACGGTCAACGGCTATGACACCAGCGGCCAGCGTTACAGCCCCTACCCTCAGCACACCTCTGGCTACCAGGGCCTGCTGGCCATCGTCAAGGCTGCCGTCTCCTCCAGTGCGGCTGCGCCCTCCGGGCACACCAAAAGCGTGCTCAAGAGCGTGGAGGGCAAGCGGACTAAACTGTCACCGGCCACCGTGCAGGTGGGCATCGCACCCTACCCGGTGCCCAGCACCCTGGGGCCCTTGGCCTACCCGAAGCCACCCGAGGTACCTGCACCACCCCCCAGCCTACCTGCAGCAGCCACTGCCACCTCTGTGATCCCTCTGCCGGGCCGGGGCCTGCCTCTGCCCCCCTCCAACCTACCTTCGATCCACAGCATCCTGTACCAGCTCAACCAGCAGTGCCAGGCCCCTGGCGCTGCACCAAGCGCCTGTCAGGGCGTGGCTGTGCCCCACCCCAGTCCAGCCAAGCATGGCCCCGTACCCAGTTTTCCTAGTGTGGCTTACTCGGCCACAGCTGGTTTGCCAGACTGCCGGAAGGGCACGGAACTGAGCCAGGGAGCCACACCAGCCCTGACACTGGCTGGAGCCACCAAACCTGCAGGGTATGCAGAAGGCGGCCTGGATTACCTGCTGTGGCCACAGAAGCCGCCCCCTCCCCCGCCCCAGCCGCTGCGGGCCTACAGTAGCAACACTGTAGCCAGCAAGTCCCAGTCCCCAGAGACTTGTGGCGGGAGGGCATTCGAGAGGGCCAACGGGTCCCCCCACAACTGCGGCATGGGGCTGCCTGGCAGCTTCACCGTAGGCCAGTACTTCGCTGCCCCTTGGAACAGTGTTCTGGTGACACCTACCAGTGACTGCTATAATCCAGCAGCTGCTGCCGTAGTGACAGAGCTGGGACCAGGAGCGGCCCGGGAGCTAGCCGGGCCTCCTGGAGATGCACTCTCAGGCCTGACCAGCAAGAGTGTGTGTAACACAGCGGTACTGAGCAGCAGCCTCCAGTCACTGGAGTATCTCATCAACGACATCCGGCCACCCTGTATCAAGGAACAGATGCTGGGCAAGGGCTATGAGACGGTGGCCGTGCCCCGGCTGCTGGACCACCAGCACGCCCACATCCGCCTACCTGTCTACAGATAAGGTCTGCCCTGCGGGCACACGGACAGATGGACAGGGTGCTGGAGGTTGGCGGGCCATAGCACAGAGCAGGAAGCTAGCAGGGCACCCCGCTCACCCTGTGTCCACAGGGAAGCCAGGCTGGTTACCGCCTCACTGCGAGATGGGCAGGTAGGTCGACCTCACACACCAGGGCTCCTCCCCCGACTTGCTGCCCCAGGAAGCAGGGAGAGTCCCGGGCTGGCTACAAGGCTCGTCCTTCATCCAGGCAGGGAGAGAGGACCTTCTGCAAACAAGAAGTTCCTTCTGGGTCTCAAGCAGAGGGGTGCTCCGGCCATCCTGTGTCATACACTGGGTCCCCACCCATACTCTCCCAGTCTTGGAAAAGGAGCAGAGAGAATCCATAGCAGGTCCCTGGGTCCAAAGTGCCCCACCCCCACCAACTAATCCAGGTGAAGACCACCCTGACTCCAGACTCCCAGAGGCCTCAGGACTACCAGCCCCCTGTTCCTGCCGACTCTTCCCCTTCCCGCCCACCCTACTCTGTACGCCCCAGACCACCCTCTTCCCCATCCCCAACAGTATATCTCACAGGGCTGCTGGGAACAGCTGGTGCGTTGCACAAGGGCACCTTGCCCAAGGAGATTCCACTCGCATCCTAGATTTGTGTATTTATTACAACTGTCTGCATTTAGAGGAAGGGACAGCTTCTTCCTATTCGCACAAAGATGTCACGGGGCGGAGGGGCTAACGAGGGACCTGTAAATTCAGGCTCCGTTTGCAAGGACGATCTTGCCTTTCTCCGCGTGTCAGGGTCTCCTGGGGACCAGTGGGAGGGTGACCCGGCTATAACTGGAATAATCCAGCTCCTATTCTGCATCCCCCCCTCCCCCTGCACTGCTTTGGGGGTGGGGGGAATAAATAAGCCCAGGAAGTCCTCAAGGCCTGCAGTCCCCTGGCCCCGCCGGCCCCAGGCGCTCCGGAAGCGGTACTGTATCTCTCCAAGGCCTGTCTCAGCACTAAGTGCATTTACAAATCTCTGAGAATGTTTTTTTTATACTAAAATTGACCATTTTATTCTACTGTGAGAAGTGCAGTCTGTCTGCACTATATTGTTTTAAAAACGAAGAGAACGAAAAAAAAAAAAAGGAAAACAGATGGTGTCTCAGCTGTGGGTTTGCTGTGAAGCTGTTCTCTCTCTAGCCGGCTCCTTCATCTCAGGGATCCACGGGAGGGCACCCCAGGGAGCCTTGTGGGGGCAGGGTGGGGTGGCACGCAGGGTGTACCATGCCCAAGTTATTACAAAGCTCTTCAAGGTGAGTGCTATCCTGTGTCTTATGTGTCACCTTACAGGAGGGTGGCCCATGGTCCATCTACAGGGGCAAAATCAATCCTGAGCCCTGGGGTGGCTCTCAAAACCCCCCATCAGAAGTCCTTCCCTAGATCCTGTTCATTACCCTCCCAGTTTAAGTGGTGGCAGTGTAGCTGAGAACAGGCTAGCCATCGTCCAGGCCAGAATGGATTATGCCAGTCGACACCTGGCATATATCCATACCCTGCCAGTCCTGTAACTGGAGCTTGTCACTCACCAGAGACCAGTTGTACCTCCCAGAGACTCACAACATCCTTGTAAGGTGGGAAGTCAGCCTGAGGTTACACTCCCATAGGCCAGGTATCCCCATGGAGAAAGCCAAGAGGACTGCCTGTCCTACCACCTGCAGGGGTCAGAGCACACCTGTCCTGCCACCTGCAGGGGTCAGAGTGCCCAGCAGGATGGCAGCCTGGAAGAAGAGTCCCACCCACCCCCCAGCATGAGGGCTTCCTTGTGCCCTGTCCCCCACCCATGCTTTCTTCTCCCCAGTCCAAGAGCCGGATGGACCTCTGTGCTGAGAAAATTCGGAATCTCCAATCTAAGGCAACCCTCCTGCCCCACATAGGACCCAGAGGAAGAATACTGCTCGCTCCAGCCAGGACTCCCAAGTCAGCCAGGCCCTCAGCTGGAGCCACAGACTCCCGAAACCTTACAGCCACCCACGGTCTGTCTGTTAAGGAAATGGAGACTCAGCATCTGTATGTGGGCAAGACCAGGCTTCTCTGCGGGAAGATCATGAGCCAGGCACCTCTGCTAGCTAGCCCATGGGGTATGGGAGACCAGGATGAAATCACGGCAGAGAACCAGCAGGTGACATGAATGACCTTAGCGGCCCTATTAGACGAGGGATGAGATCACCTCTTTTCCCAGAGTGGGCACAGTACCCAAGGATAATAATGACACACCACGCTGCCTAAAACCAAAGCCAGTGGGACACTCAGAGCCAGGACAGGCGGAGCAGACAGACAGGGTCTGAGCCCCATGGCCACACTGAGCTGTCCTGAAATATTCCTCAAAGGACTGCAGTGAAAACCAGGGCGTCGGGGACATCAGGAGTGGCGATAGAGGGCAGGAAGACCAGCCTGCTATCTGCGGGGGTCTGAGTTCAGAGCACCCAGCAGGGCATGAGCCTAGGCCTGGGAGCCCACAGAGCAATCTGCCCTGAGGCTGGGTTCCGTCTCCCTGGGCCTCAGTTTCCCCTCTGGGAGCTAAGATGGCTGACCCGAAGAGCACTCTAGGTGCTGTGGCACGGACCCATGCTTTCACAGTGACCCTGGTCATAACCAGACAGGACAGTCTTGGGACAGGTAAAGTCACCAAAGTGAGGGAAGGCGGCACACCCACAGTCAAAGGCTCGGGGACTAAGCAAGTTCCGTGTGCAGAATGCTCTGCAGAGGTGAAGCTCCTGAGCTGCCGAGCAGCCCTCCCAGCCACTCCCCGCTCCTAGCTGCTCTGTGCATGGCTGAAAGCATCAAACAGGCCGCGGGTTTTATTTGCCTTCAGAACCAAGGGCTGGTCTACATGGTGGGGGTAGCCAGGTGGTAACAGCCTCCTCCACCCTCTCTTACCCCAGCTATGACTGTCTCTGTTCTACATGCCAAGAACTCTCTCCCCCACCCCAACCCCGGAACTATCTTGGGCACCCATGTCTCCAGGCTGAGCGGGTGATCAGGGATGTGGTACCACATCCATGGTTATAGTGGTAAAGCCACCAAAGGGGCGACTTCTGCATCTTACCAGACCAGGGCAGGTCTGAGAGCAACTGGGTGGGACAGATACCAGATCACAGGACAGACACCTTAGGCTCCACCCCCCAGCCCTGCCCAAAAACAAGAAACTGCACCCTAGAGACATCACACTGGCATATTAAAGGTTCTGAAGAGGCCTGAAGGCTACACACCCTTTAGCTTAGCCCACTATCCTGTCAACATCTGAACTTGAGGGTTTTTTTTTTTTCTATTAAAGCCCCAGGGAACGGAGGGCTCAGGAAACTTCCTGTGCTGCAGTGGAGGAAAAAGGAAGAGTGCCTTCTTCCTGGGCCTCAGTTTCCCCAGTTGTAACACAGCATAACGTGCTGTGGTTACAGGGAGGAAAGACTTGAATCCAACCGTGGTCAGGAGTCCCGGCCTCAGCTGACCCCACTGCATCCTATCAGGAGGGGAGGACGGTGCAGCAGATGACCCCTCTGAACACCCATCTGTCGGCTTGAGGCGGGAGGGAGCTCACTACATAGCCTGGCCTTCAACTCATCCTCCTGCCTGAGAAGGCAGGTCCTGAGATCATGAGTATGTCCTAGCACACCCAGATGAATATGATCTTGAAGAAAAAAAACCTGAGGCCCAGGGAGGAAAGACAGCTTGCCTGCCATCATGGGGAATTTGATCCTAAACCTTCCAGAAACTAGGCCACCTTCTCACAGAACATAGGCTGCTCCCAAGCCCAGGGTCCCCAGGTGTCTCTTTGGCCATTTCTGAGAGGCCCCAGGTGTGACCACAGCTGACCCCAATTACGGCCGCCTGGGAAAGTTAGCACACTGGTTGTCGATAAACTTGGGCACCTTTGTAGAGGTGAGACTAAATTAAAAAAAAAATCCTTGTGGGGCTGGAGATACTGCTCGGTGTGGCACTTGCTCACAAGTTCTGGGTACCCACCCCCACCCCCAAACTCCCAAGAAGGCTACTAGAAAGTGAGCCCCGTAATAAGACAGGTCTCAGGTTTGAGTCCTGCCTCTGGCACATCCTCACTGTGTCTACCCTGGAGTGGTTTCCATCATTTGGTCTCACCGCTTTCTCTGTAAAATGGAAGTTAAGGCGTCGTGCTTCCTACCTACATGGTGAGTGACAGAAACCCTGGCTTCACTCACTAAAGAGCAGAAAATGCATCCTCTCAGATCCTGAGACACCTTAAGGGCAGGGTAGCCTAAGTCATATGGAGCTCAGTGGGGTCACCGGGGCCTTATACGCTTTTAATCATCGTCTTTATTGTTATGAAGAGACACCATGACCACAGCATTCTAAAGGAGCGCATTTAACCGGGGGCTGGCTTACAGTTTCAGAGGCTTTGTCCCTTATCATCTTGGCAGGGAACCTGGTGGCAGGGAGCCTGGCGGAAGGCAGACGTGGTGCTGGAGAAGTAGCTGAGAGCTACATCCTGAGCCTGATATGGGCTCTTGAAACCCCAGAGCCCTCCAGTCAGTGACACACTTCCTCCAACAAGGCCACACCTGCTCTAACAAGGCCACATCTGCTCCAGCAAGGCCCCACCCACCCCAAGGCCACACCTGCTCCAGCAAGGCCCCACCCACTCTAACAAGGCCACACCCACCCGAACACGGCCAACCTCCTAACAAAGCCACACCCACCCAGCAAGGCCACACCCACTCTAACAAGGCCACACCTACCCGAGCAAGATCACACCCACTTTAGCAAGGCCACACCCTTGAACAAGACCACACCTACTCTAACAAGGCTACACCTACCCCAACAAGGCCACACCCACTCTAATCAGACCACACCCACCCAGTAAGACCACACCTAGTCTAATGAGGCCACACCCCAGCAAGGCCACACCTACTCTAGGAAGGCCACATCCAGCAAGGCCACACCCACTTTAGCAAGGCCACACCCACTCTAAGAAGGTCTCACCCACCTCAGCAAGACCACACCATCTCTAGGAAGGTCACACGGCTCCTAGCCTGGCTTCTCCACACACCCGCTTGGCTCTGCAGTCCCTATGGTGTGGGTCTCTGCTGTCCCCAGTTCTCCCATCCTCTTACTTCCACTCTCTCTTTTGGGAGATCCGCAGACCTCATTGGCCCCAGGGACTCCGGGGCCTCAGAAAGAAAAGGTTCAGGAGGTACCTAGCTCTCAAGGACATGCTTTTGGGGGCCAGAGTACAGGTAAAGGCACAGGGTGCACCCCACAGGAGCCCACCCACAGGAGCCACAGGCATGGAGGTCACATCATCCGCTCCGGGAGTTCGAGTTCAGATCCCCGGTCCTCCTCTAAATAGTAGTGACGACCCTGAGCGGGGTCTCTTGACCAAACCCCTTTGCTTTGGTCTCTATTATTGTATTTGTATCCATTATTTTCCAGAAATCTTGAAACCTTAGATGGGGTTGGGGGTGGGGAGACAGTGTTCGTCACACATGCTGTACGCATGCCCATCCCCAGTGACTCCTCCAGGAAAGTAGATAGAGGTCCCTGAAGGGAGAGGGCTCCAAGAGAGCCCCGGGGGCCAGGGGAGTGGGATCACCTGAGTGGCAGCTGACAGTCAGGGTGTCATGCAGAAGCCACCTGGAGAGACAGAAGCCATGAACGCACGGTGCTGGGTTCAAATCTCACCTCCTCCACCGCTGGCGGCCCTGGCGAGGGTCCTGGCATCTGCCGGGCTTGACTGGGTTCTGTATCCGGTAACAGTAGCTGACTGCACTATTTAAAACAAACCAAAGGGCTAGAGAGATGGCTCAGTGGTTAAGAGCACTGGCTGCCCTTTCAGAGGATGTGGGTTCGATTCCCGCACCCACGCGCCTCACCCTCTGTAACTCCTAATGCAAACCCTCTTCTGGCCCCCACAGGCACTGCAGGGACAACAATGATAAAAATAAATCCCTTTTTTTAAAAAAGAGAGAACTCAGCAGTATCTAAACTGGTTCATTCCGCAGGCATCTGTGGTTTTTTTCTTCTTTTTTTTTTTTCTTTTCTTTTTTTTTTGTGAGCTCTGCAAAGTTGCTCGGGCCACGTGATTCATCCTTGGCTTAAGGCAGGCCACGAAGGGTCTGCTCACACCCCATTGACCAACACACAGCACATGGTTAAGCTCAGGTGTTGGAAATTACACTCTGCTCGCAGCAGGACTAACGAGGGGCCTGGACGAGAAGTGGGACGTGACGTCACACACCTGCTGTACCTGCACGTGGGACGTGGAGGCAGGATTGAGAGTTCAAGGCCAGCCCGGGATCCGGGGCAGAAATAACACATAAAAATAAAGGGAGAGGCTGTTGTGCAATCTAGCATACGTGGTGTGGTGCAGGCTAACTTTCCTGGGATGGTCCTGCCTTGGGGGTGGGGTGACCCTGACAAAAACCACGTCTGACCAATGAGAGAGCATTCTGCCCCTCCCCTCCCAGCTCTCAGAGAGCTGCCCCAGTAAGAGGCAGCCCCCGAATTGCCAACCTCGTAGGCCAATACCCGAGCAATCCTGACTGGGGTAAAACCCACACAAAATCAGCTGTGGCTGAGGCACGGAAGACTCTGGAGCCGCCTGGATCCAGCCATGCCTGACACCAGCACCGCATGGTCATTTTCAGTCTTATGGGCCACTTTATGAGTTGGGAGGCTGAGTTAGGGCGCTGGTTCGCGGCCAGCCTAAGCTACAAAGCATGCTTAAGGCTGATCTGGGCAAGCCAGCAGGACTCAGTCACCAACTCATACTCCGACATCTTGTCACGTACAACCGGAAAAGTTATGTCTACCACTTGGGGGGTATATTAGGGCTACCAGCTTAGGCCAGAGAGATGGCCTCAAGGCTGTCTTGAGTTCAATCCTCAGTAGAGGGAGGAACTGATTGTCTTCTGACATCATGGCGGGTGTGCCCACCCCACACACAAAATAAATAAATGTTACAAATTTTATTTTAAAAGAAGGACTGGAGAGATGGCTCAGTGATCCTCGATCCAAGCCGGCTTGGGTCACAAGACTCACACACAAGTCGGCTTTACGTGGTCTGTAACTCCAGTTCTGGGGGTCTGATCCCCCTTCTGGCCTCTGCAGGTACTGCATGCTCATGGTAACATGTATCCGCAAAACACTCGTGTGTGTGTGTGTGTGTGTGTGTGTGTGTGTGTGCGTGTAAACTAAGAGTACAACTTTGCTGAGCAGTGGTGGCACACGCCTTTAATCCCAGCTCTTGGGAGGCAGAGACAGGCGGGTTTCTGAGTTCGAGGCCAGCCTGGTCTACAGAGAGAGTTCCAGGACAGCCAGGGCTACACAGAGAACCCCTGTCTCGAAAAACCAAAAAAAAAAAAATACACACAAACACACACATATAAGAAGCCACACTAGAATAAAAGCAGGAAGAACAGAATCCAGATGGGGTGTCACAGAATCCCGAAGGATTCTGTTAGGAAAGGTGGGATTGTACCATCTATGAGAACCTCTAGAGACTCCTGTACATCGGCCACTGGAACTCTGAGACACAAGAGCACCTGGAGCTGGGGTATCTTCATAGTCTTGGTCCTGAGCAAACACCCCTGCGGTTTGTTCAAAGCACAGAAAGGGTGAGGTGAGGCTTGGTGACAGAGTGCTTGCTGAGCGTGCTTGAGACCCTAGATTCCGCCCCAGCACCTCACCACTGGAGAAACAACATGAGCCTCGGGCTGGGAACAGCAAGTCTACATCCCAGTCATAAACTGATTTGTGAATTATGACGTCATGTTGAGTCGTTGTGACATCACTGCCCAACTGTGTCATCACAGGCCGTCGTTGGTTATATATTCCAAATGAAACAGCTAATTCTCAGAGCATGCCGGCTTGGTGATACAATACCACAAATTCCCCACAAAATAGCGTCTCACAGATCACTAGCTCAACAGGGGTTGGGGGGGGAGACAAAATTCACAGAATGGCCCCCAACTAGGTGGATCACTTTCACACCATTGTGGAATCCGAAAATTTTAATCAGAACCATCCGAGCTGGGGACTGTGCTCAGGCAAACTGGCATGTATAAGTTGTGGGACCAGGTGTGGTGTCTGTCATGTTTTTTTTTCAGTTTTTTGAGACAGGGTTTCTCTGTGTATCCCTGGCTGTCCTGGAACTCACTCTGTAGACCAGGCTGGCCTCAAACTCAGAAATCCACCTGCCTCTGCCTCCCAAGTGCTGGGATTAAAGGCGTGATTAAACCTGAACCTCCATTTTCTTTTCTTTTATGTATATGAGTACACTGTCTCTGTCTTCAGACACACCAGAAGAGGGCATCAGATCCCATTACAGATGGTTGTGAGTCACCGTGTGTTTGCTGGGAATTGAACTCAGGACCTCTGGAAGAGCAGTCAGTGCTCTTAACCTCTGAGCCATCTCTTCAGCCCAACTCGAACCCTTTTTGATTGATAGTCTCACTATGCAGACCAGGTTGGTCTCGAACTCACAGAGCTCCGTCGGCCCCTGCCTCTGAGGCTTGAGCCACCATGCCTGGCTAAAGAAAAACAACAACAACCCTTTAACGTCCCCTAAATGAAACATAGCCTTTCTTGGTGACATTGCTGAAGGTCTTCTGGAGTGGACAGAAGGACTGTAGCACACTGCAGCCTCTCTGGTCAGAGAGCCATACTGCTTTGACCCACTAGGGGTCACCATCTCCTTGTTTCCCTGAGCCAGGGAGGCAGAGGCTATCATCACCATGCCCCAAGGATGTCGAAAATTCCTGAGGCAAGGCTAGAGCCCAGTTCTCTGCTCCGAAAGAGAGAGCCTTCTGGAACTTTCTCCCACATGTTCTTCAGTGTTCCAAATGGGAGGGGCACTCAAGATAGACAGGGCCCTCCCTGTGTCTCCAGTACCTACCTTCCAGGAATAGCCAGGAGCCATCTTGTTTTCTGATCACTCAAAGAGCAAGCCCAGAGCCTGGACTTAAGTATGCAGGTGTTTCCATGTCAGCCAGAGTCAAGGAAGGATGACAGTGAGCTGTCAGTCCTGTCCTGTCCTGTCCCCCCACCCTGCTCCTCCCTCCCCCCACACTCAGGTCCTCACCTGCCCCAGCTGCTTCTGTCCCAATGTCCAGCCCAAGAGAGAGACCCCTGGCTTCCAGCTGCTGCCCTGTGGTTCTGGGGAGCTTCAGCCCAGCTGGTCACCCTGCCTCCTGGTCACAAGATGGCCTCAGCCCTGACATGACACCCAAAGTGACTGCAATGGTTTCTGGGACTCCTGCTGAGAGTCCTTAAGCAGATAGCCCTTTGGCTGCTTCTCGCGGACCAGCTGTAAGAGAACCCAGGGCGCCCACAGGCAGAGGGGGAGCTGGTCCTCGGGAAGGATGGTGAAGGCGTGGCTTCCTCCCCACACAGTGGTACACTGGCCATCATCTTTGTCTTTCTGACAAATAAGGACAGAGAGGCTCAGGAGGGTAAGAGACCACACGCCACTCTCCAGCCATGGCCAACGGCTAGGAAGACGGGGAAAGTTGGTCCCTGTGGGTCCTGGACTCTGTCCACTGCAGCTGCCTCGCCAGACATCAGTGCTCCCTGCGGCTGCTTCGGGGAGGATGGGAGCCACTCGCCTGAGCCAGGGAGGTCACAGGGGACACCGGCCAGCTAGGGACTCCTCTGTAGACAGGCTGCAGGTGTGTGGGGACCTCTCCTTGTGCCAGGAGAGCAGAGTGTCCCACCAGCACCGCCCAATGCTTCTCCGTCACCAGGATCACCATGCCTATCAGTGTCCCCCCTCCCTGACCAGCACTGTGACTCCCCAGGGAGTCACACTCCTCCCTCATCCCTGCCTCCCACAGCACTTCTCCATCCCTACCCACCTCTGAAACACCATCATCACCAGCATCCCACCCTCTGCCCCATCAGTTCTGCTCATTTCACCGTGACCACGCCCACCACCTCATCACTTTCACCGTGACCACGCCCACCACCAGCCTTCCCCTCTGGTGCCTATTCTCAACCACAGAGTCGCGCAGTTGTCCCACACCCTTTGGTGCCTTGTGCCCGCTACTCTCTCCCCACTTCTGACCTCACCCCCCCACTGTGTCCACCAAGAATAAACCAACGTTTATTGAGCACCAGCGGCCCCCGATCTCTACAAAGTCCAGAAAACCCACGCTAGCCAGGGCTGCAGCGGGTCAGATCCGCAGTGGGTCGGGGCTGCAGCGTCCCCTGGCCAGGTTCCAGCTGCGGGTGGACCCCCGCCATGCCATTTTCCTGAGGAGAGCAATAAATAATACACAAGAGAGATAGGGGCCTGAGCCCTGTGCGTGGAGGGGCCCTGAGCTGGCTTAGGCGACTCCATGGGAGTGAGACAGGTAGCCAGGAGCCCCGTCCCCCTTGTGGAGGGGAGTAGAGCTGAGAGCAAAAGTCTTGGCGGGGACCAGAGGGTCCTGGGGCCTCCCCAGAGTCTCCACAGAGGCCCTCACCTCCGAGGTCCCATGTGTGTGTGGGAAGACACGGGACAAATGCTGAAATGTAAGCGTAGCCAGGGCCAACCTGGGCTATCTGCCCCAGCCCTGGCAGGGCTCCTAGAGCGGAGCGTCCTCCGTCCTCCACTTGGGAGCATAACCCTGCTGGTGGCCGTCACAGTTGGGGTTCCCTAGGTTATCCAGGGGCACCACCACTTCATCTGCGCTCGAGTTCTTGTTCAGCTCCACCACGCGGGGCACCACCGAGGACCAGCGATCTGGACAGTGAATACAGGGCGGGCGGGAGGGAGAGGGTGAGCGGACCGTGCGAGCATTGAGCGCCACTGTGTCCTGGGCACTGAGAGGAGTATTAGGAGGGTAATAGGCGCGTTTTACGGAGGTGAGAAGGGATTCAGAGAAGTCAAGATGCCCGCCCAGGCTCACACAGGGAGGAAGAGAGATCGAAGCTGTCACAACCCCCTGGGGGCCGTTTACCTCCACGCCTCTTGCGGTTAAGGCTTAGTTAAAAAATAATAAAAACAGAAAGGACCTCTCCCCCACAGGGCTGCCCAGAATCTCTCCTCGGAACAGGGAGGGCTGAGGTGGAACCTGCCCGGTGCAGCGGGGGACCTCACCGGCAGCCCCGCCCACCCTCCGCTCCCTGGACAGAACAGCTCAGAAGAACAGCCCGCCTACCCCCTCGTCTCCCGCTCTCAGTGCCACGCTCACCCCTACGGAGGCGCCCCACGGTGTGCGAGAAGCCATAGTACTGGTAGGTCTCATTCTTGCCGGGGTCCTCGTTAATGATACCCAAGTTCTGGTTCCAATGAGACCAGTTCACCTCGTCCACCCTGGCAGAGAGAAGCAGAGTTGTTTGGGTTTTTTTTTTTTGGGGGGGGGGCTACCACACTGCTTCCCGCCCCATCCCCAGGTCATCTCTCTGAGTCAGCATTTCCCAGCATGCCCTCCTCACACAACTAGATCTCCCCTCCATCTCCACTGCTGTTTCCCAGGTTCGCTTGTTCCAACCATTTTCTATCAATGGAATCATAAGCCATGTGACCTTTCACGGCTGGCTTCTTTCATTTAGCGTATTTTTAAGGTCCATCCACCCTGTGGCAGGGATAAGAACTTTATTCTTTTTAACGGCCAAATAATATTCCATCGTATGGATATACCACAGTCTGTCTAGCCATTCCTTGATGGATACAGTCTTTGACAACGTTTCCCCTTTTTACTAGGACATTGGTAAAGTCTGGTGACGGTCTCGTGGGAAAGATTTGTGCAGTTTCAACGTTGTTTTTTGTTCTTTTCTGTACAACTTCTATTTGATGAGCATATTGCACTGAGCAAGGGAGACGCATTTACTGTTACCATCTTACTGATGAGGAGCCCAGGGTCTGCGTTTTTCTGAAGGTTACGACACTGGAAACAGTATCCAGTGGGGGTGCCTCTCTCTTCTCATTTCAACCGCAGTACCTAACCTCGCCCATAGGGGGCAGTCAGAGGGTGATGCATTGAGACGAGCGTGCTTCACCTCCGTCAGCCTCACTGAGGGGCCATGGAGCCCCCAGGCATCAACACCTCCCAGCATGTATAGATGACAGCTTCCAAGTCATTGTGCCCAGCTCACACTCTTGGCAGGCTTGCGCTGGGTTCGAAACTCAGACGCACAGGACAGGAGCTTGTCCTCCCTGGAGCCCGTTCCTCCGGATCTCACCTGAAGCACCACCTGCGGTCTGGAGTGCCATCCGAGCTCTTGCCCACGGTCACCATCTCTCCGGAGCGGAAGGCCTTCCTCAGGAACACGGGGAAGGAACGCTCGATGTCCAGGATGGTGGTGGCCCACTGCCGGGGATGGGGGAGAGAATCACAGGTGCTAAATTTACCCAGCAGGCACCTGGTTCTCAGCAACCACGGGCCAAATAAACTCAGCACCCCCACACCCCCCATCCCGTTAAGACAGGGTCTCATGTAGCCCAAGCTAGCCTCAAACTCTGCTTGTACACCCGCAGACCAGAAGGGGGCACCAGATCTCATTACAGATGGCTGTGAGCCACCATGTGGTTGCTGGGAATTGAACTCAAGAAGAGCAGCCAGTGCTTTTTTATTTTTATTTTTTTCCCCCGAGACAGGGTTTCTCTATATAGCCCTGGCTGTCCTGGAACTCACTCTGTAGACCAGGCTGGCCTCGAACTCAGAAATCCGCCTGCCTCTGCCTCCCAAGTGCTGGGATTAAAGGCGCGAGCGCCACCACTGCCAGCCTAGGCAGTGCTCTTAACCACTGAGCCATCCCTCCAGCCCACTACCGTGGTCTTTAAACAACGGTTCTTAGGTGGGCCTGGCCTCAAGAGCCTCATGCCTAGAATAACCTCTATAAACCTGTCCCATTGCCGTCCGCAGAAAGGCTACGAGCTGGGATTTAAAAGGGGTGGGGGAAGGTCCCTCCATTTTTTTACACTAAAAATTTGAAAATAGGGTGGTCTGGGGAGACTGAGGCCCAGAGAAATACAACGTGTGAAAGCTATGTGCAGACCAGAGGGTGGGGGTGACCTTGGGTTTGACGTGCACCGTGAATTTCCAGATGTGCGGATGCACACGGCCCTGGAGTCTGTTTCCCAGAATCTCAAAGAACCCCCTTTAGGGGAGCAGCTTGCCAGCCACAGGCTACTCCATCCCTGAGTGGTGGGGCAGCAATGAACTTCACGGAGCAGATCAAACCCACCCACAGGAGAATACTGAGACCGCCACTAGGGGGCGCCGCAGACACACTTGGCTGTTTTAAACCTAGCGCTCCATCGTCTTCCAGCTTGTTTGAGACAGGGTCTCCTGTGCTGTCTGTACACCAGGCTAGCCGGTCTGCCTTCAGGATTCTCCTGTCCCAGCCTCCCATCCTGCCATAGAAGCCAGGAGTATAAAGATTATATAGAGACCTGAACTCCCACAAATGGTTTGAGAGCTTTCCAAAATGGTTCGGGGGATCCGAACTCAGGTCCTTTCGCTTGTTGCGCGTCAAGCGCTTCACTCTGTGAGCTAACTCTCCAGTCCCTAGTCTCATTCTGAATCAAGATGGGGCATTGGCTCGGCGCAAAACCCATTAAAACGCCCCTGCTGCCTACTGTGGTTTGAATGCACCCCTAAAAGTTCCTGAGTTCCTGTGTTGATGGGGTTTGAAGTGTGGGGCATTCAGTGCAGTCAAGGTTGAGGTTAGATGAGGCCTGTGGTGGAGCGTCCTGCTCTGCCTCATGGCCCTCCACCATGGCGGGATGAAGCAAGGAGGCTCTCAGCAGACACAGCGCCATACTTGAACTTCCCAGCCCCCAAAGCTATGAACCAAATGAAGCAGCAGCTGCTGCTTCTCCTCCTCCTCCTCCTCCTCCTCCTCCTCCTCCTCCTCCTCCTCCTCCTTCTCTTCTTCTTTTTGGAGACAGGGTTTGGTTTGTATATGCTTGGGCTAGGGAGTGGCACTATTTGGAGGTGTGGCCTTGTTGGAGTGGGTGTGTCATTGTGGGCGTGGGCTTTAAGACCCTCACCCTAGCTGCCTGGAAGTCAGTCTTCTCCTAGCAGCCTTCAGATGAAGATGTAGAACTCTCAGCTCCTCCTGCACCATGCCTGCCTGGATGCTGCCATGTTCCTGCTTTGATGATAATGGACTGAACCTCTGAACCTGTAAGCCAGCCCCAATTAAATGTTGTTCTTCCTAAGACTTGCCTTGGTCATGGTATCTCTTCACAGCAGTAAAACCCTAAGACAGAGTTTCTCTGTGTAGCCCTGGCTGTCCTGGAACTCACTCTGTAGACCAGGCTGGCCTCGAACTCAGAAATCTGCCTGCCTCTGCCTCCCAAGTGCTGGGATCAAAGGTATGTGCCACCACTGTCCAGAATCTTTATTTTTAATAAACCAACCTATTTTAGGGATTCATGTGACGGTGACGTGAAAACATAAGTGGACTCTCTGAGCATGCTCAGTGCTGACAGCTGAGTTTGAGCATGCGCAGTGCTGACAGAGGCCATGAGATTATGCTGAAGGGAGCCAGCCGGGTCCCCTGAGCAACACCACAGCTGAAATGGAAGGAACTAAACGGAAGGGAGAGGGAGGAGGGGTATTAGAGGAGAAGGGAGGGGACGGCGCGAGGAGGAGGACGGATGGATGAAGCGATTCTAAGACACAGGCGGCGGCCTCACCTGCAGCTTCCAGATGTGCTTGCTCTCCTTCGACACCTGGCCCACGGTCTCCCCCATGAGGGCGATGAGCATGTTTAGCAGGAGCACGAAGGTCAGGATGATGTAGGTGACCAGCAGGAGAATGAAGACCACGGGGTACTTGGCGCTGCTCAGCATCTCCAGGTCACCCATGCCGATGGTGAGCTTGAAGAGGTCCAGGAGGAAGGCGCTGAAGGTCTCGCTGTCGCGGCACGAGGGATACGTGGGCACCGTGCAGTTGTTCTGGTCCTCATCACAGACCTTCATGTTGGTGCATGGATTCAGGAGGGTGACCAGGGC
>NW_021626397.1:0-18511 GCF_004785775.1 Grammomys surdaster
GGACCAGAGGCTGGTTCCACTGCATGAGAACAGACCGCTAAGCAGGGACTCAGAGAAGTGGAGTGACTGACCCAAGGTCAAACAGCCTGTTTGGATTCACATCCTGGTTTGTCAGACTCTCTGTGGGGTACACGTTTGGTGTAGATAGTTTACAGGATAGCAGAATGCAGTCTTCCTTAACTGGGGACAGCACCGTTTTTTTTTTTAAGGCAGCAGAAAGTGTCTCTGAACAATGGTTTAGCAAACAGCTTAGCAGAGCCCCTCATAGCTGGATCCCAGCCAGAGAGGGGCAAGGGAGGGGGGCTTTCCTAGACTCTGGGTCTGAGCCTTGAGTTGGGGCTCCCCGCAGGGACTGGGTAAGAAGGGACTGGCCTATCGACAGTGAGGACAGCACTGGGTCCAATCAATGCTATCTCTCCAGGCCATTCCTGGCCAGACATTGATTTCTAGCCCTGTTGTTAACTCCCTGTTTATGCAACGCCTGAACTTTGCACAACCGAACATTTAATGCGCAGAGAGGGCCTGTTGCCATGAAAACCAGGCTACGCTGACAGCCGGGACGCGGCCCTATCCCTGTTTTATTGGCCTGCACAGAATGTATTTTAACCTTGATAAGTCAATAACTTTTTATACAATGGGAAATCTGCCAAAAAGGCTTAGGACCCACTGGCCTCTCCTGGTCAGAGGGGAGGCTCAGCAGCTGGCTTTAATCCCCTGGAAATCTCTCTGCCACTCACAGGCCTAGCCTGCAGACACCAGTGCCTAGCTGGGGGGTCAGGGTGGGGGGGAGGGGGGACCACCCTCACTCCCAGCCTCTGTCTGGTTACTGAATGCCTCCAGCAGAGTTGGAATGGCTGATTGGAAAAGAGACCCAGGGAGGCTCAAATTCCAGCTCCACCTTCCCATGACCTTGAGCAAAGCCAAGGTCACCAAAATCCACACCCGTAACCCAACCAACTAGTGAGTCTTCATCATGGCTTGTGCCAGGCTTATAGGTAAAAAACAGTCAGAAGTATGGGGGTTGGGGGAGGGGTAGCTAGTCACGGTGACCCCAAGGGGCTGTGGTTGTCATTGTCACATTATTTACAATATAAGTCCTGTGCTTGTTTTCTCATTATTGTCTTGAGATACCCTCAATTTCCAGTTGTGCAAACTGAGACCCAGGGAAATTGGCTATCTCATACAGGAATTTATATAAGAGGGTTGTTCCAAGCCCTGTGTACTTCCAAACTCAGAAACTTAAACACAGGAGTAATACACACACACAAGCTGACAGTTCCTCAACTCAGCAGACATCACTAGCCAAAGACAGCACAGCGCTTTCCCTCCTGAGCCTGCCTCAGAATTCTCTTCAAGACAGAGCTGTGTTCCAAATGGATCTTATATGGAACCATCTGTCCCTGAAGGGCTCTGTGTTCAAGTCCTCTGTCCCAAATTTGCTATGTGACCCTGGGCAAGTGCCTTCCCCTCTCTGGAGGTGATCCACAGTGACATAATACAGAAATGTTTTTGGGCTCTGATATTCCCAGAGAGTTCTCCCATCTTGAAGGAACCCCCGTGAAACCTGGCTTCCCATCCTAACTCTGCCCTCTTCTCAGAGCTCCTGAGTCTTTTCCAGCTCCTGCAAATACTGACCGAGAACCCATAAAGCAGGGTAGCTGGGCGGGGCAAACAATAGGCAAGGCCACCTACAGGGGCTGGGACAGATGGCTGCTGGGTAGGGAGGGCAACTTCTAGTGAGGGAGTATCTTGGCTTCTTTTCTGTTGTAATTGACAAATGCAACCTGGTCCCACTCTGTCCACCAGAAAGGAGGGGGGGGGGAGAAAGAGAGAGAGAGAGAGAGAGAGAGAGAGAGAGAGAGAGAGAGGCAGTTGCTGGTGAGAGCTCAGCTCACTTCCACCTATCTTAGTACAATCCCAGATCCCCTGTCCAGGGAATGGTGACACCCACAGTGGGCACCTCTTCCTGCCTTAACATAATCAAGGCAATCCCCTAACACATCCACAGGCCAACCTGATCTTCTCCCTCATCGAAACCCCTCTCCCTGGTTGGTAGATCCTATCAAGGTGACATCTAAAAGTAGCCAAGGCAGGGGGTAGGAGATGGTGTCTAGACAAGGAGACAGATGTTTGAGCTGGGACCTGAACTTCACTAAGCCAGAGGTGCTAAGAGCCTCTTGGGGGGAGGTGGGAGGGGCGTGGGGGGAATGCAGACTGCCAAGCTGAGTGGGCAAAGGTGTGGCAGGCAGGAAGGGGCCAGAGGGGTGGGCGGTGGCCTGTGGTGGGGGAGCGACTAGGAGGTCCATCCGTGAGGCAGCCGGAGCCGCCACTTCATTACAGCCCCTAGTTTGCTGTGGTGCCCTAGTCTCTACCCCATCCCTTTTGCCTGCCCATCCCCCCTCCCAGGGGCTCCACGTCCTGGGGGGCGGGGCAGGTGACTGACAAGGTTACCAGGGTTCCCTCCCTCCCCTTTTCTCCCCGAGAAGCATAAAGAGCTCTTTCTTTTCTGCTTATTAATAGCTCTGATTAAATTATCTCTGAAAAACCTACATGGTGTGCACCAATGGGGGCTCGGCTCCCTCCCGGCTCTGGCCTAGATTAGAGCAACCAGGGCAGGTGAGGCGACTGGGGGGGCGGGGTGGGAGGCTGAGGCCGCCTGCTCCCCTGCCAGAATCCAGGCTCGGCTCTGCCTGCTCAGCCCTGGCTCAGCCTCTGACTCACTGGGCCCTTCTGAGCTCCCCCCACAGGGTCTTTGCGTTTGCTTCCCCATGGCTATTTATTGCTCCTGCCCCCTGCTCACAGGCAACTGTCGGTGCCCCGCAGGGTGTCTCTTGCATCAACTGCCCCACACTGGGGGCAGCACCTGCCCCAGGGGCTCCTTCCAAGATATCCAACATCAACCCTGTTCATTCCCCTCTTAGGGACCACAGGAAAGCTACATTCCTTAGGGCTCAGTCTCCATCTGTCACTGGGGATCCCCCTGGTCACCCAGGACAGTTGTTAGAATTTGCTGAACGTCTGAAATTCAATGGAAGGGGATAGCCAGGGCTCTCCGGGGGTAAGAGGTGGACGGTGGGGAACTGAGGCACAGAGGAACTGGATCACATGGAGGAACATCCCCATCAGTCTGTTTCCACTCCCCCCCCCACTTTGTGTTCATCCTCCACCAGAAACTAGAGGCCCCTTTAATCCCAGCAGTTACGGGGGTGGGGGTGGGGTGGGCAGGGCTAGAGAGACAGGCAGATCCTTGTGAGTTCCAGGCCAGCCTGGTCTACGTTAAGAGTTGCAGGCCTACCAGAATACACAGTGAGAACTTGTCTGAAAAGAGAGAGAGAGAGAGAGAGAGAGAGAGAGAGAGAAAGGGAGAAAAAGAACGCTCACACAACATAGCACTCAGGGGAGGAGGCAGGTTTGCCTTAAGGGCAGCCTGGGCTAAATAGCAAAAACTATTTGAAAGAAAAAAGAAAAAAAAAAATCTGAGCCACCTCATTCGTTCATTGGATGATGGAATCAACAGATCTTTCTTGAGTGCCAACTATTTGTAGACCTGTGCTAGGAAGCCCCAGGGAACCTCAAGCTTAGGAAAACAGACAACTATCAGACTAGACACAGCACGGAGGCTCGCAGACCTTGCTTCATGGTAGGTGGGAGTCAGGAAGGCTTCCCAGAGGAGGAGGCTCACTACCTGGAATCTGAAGGAGGAGCACGAGTTGGCTACCTGGAGGGAGGACCCTCTAGGTAAAGGGGACAGCATGAGCAAAGGGCCTGGGGCACATATGAAGAAGGATGTACAAACATTTCAGCAAGATTGGTATGAAGGGTCTATAGTAAGCTAACTCCTAGTCCCCAGTGTTCAGGAGCTGGCCGGCCTGGAGGTCCTGAGGGCTTCGGAAAAGGAATTTTGGCATAGTCTCTAATCAGATCATGTTGGTGTTTTTGGACAGCATGTAGAGCAAAAATCCAGGACTCTGAGGGACAATGTCTGTGAATGTGTGCAGTGGAAACTTACGGGTTCTTCGGGAAGTCTATTGGATGGTGTTTTGCTGGAGCAAACACATGAAGGAAAGTTTCATTAAAGTGGACACAGGTATGAAAGGCTAAGGCCGACTCGTGAAGGAACATTTCGCTGAAGCAGACACAGGAGAGAGGATGTTCTGCTAAAGCAAGCATGTGAAAGGACACGTGATAAAGGATTCTTTGATAACAACACACATGTATTAGAATGTCTTGCATTGTGTAGTTGAGGTGCATTTGTGGGGACTCCAGAGAGAGAAACACACCAAAAAACTTTTGGTGGTGTGCTGCAGTTTCTTGCCAGTTCCAAGGACTCGGGCTGAGGCGAGACACATGTGATGTTGGGAGGGTAGAATTAGGACTCAGGCACAGCTAGCTGTGCAACGGTTGTTGGTCTCAAGTCTTCGCTGATCTTTGCTTCCCTGAGAGAAGCACAGCCAAGAACTTTTCCTGGTTCCTCCCTGGTCCCTCTGCTGACTTGAGCAGAGGGTGAGGCTGGGCTGACTCTGTTAGGTCTGCTAACCGGACTCTACTGAACTGGACTGCTGATGTATCCATCAAGTGTTTGTGAGTGGATCGAGCTGCAGCTGCAGATCTGTGAACTGAACTGCCAATTTCCAGACAACACAGACGGGAGTTGCTCCAAAGAACCTTTCTAAATAGGTCTTCTTCCCCCGTATCTTTTCTTTTTCACTACTTCTGGTGGGTGACGGGCTACAAGGGAGATTAAAGCATTGAAGAACCATCATTAAAAATAAGGTTTGAGGGGCTGGAGAGATGGCTCAGAGGTTAAGAGCACTGACTGCTCTTCCAGAGGTCCTGAGTTCAAATCCCAGCAACCACATAGTGGCTCACAACCATCTGTAATGAGATTTGATGCCCTCTTCTGGTGTGTCTGAAGACAGCTACAGTGTTCTCATATACATAAAATAAATAAATCTTTCAAAAAAAAATAAGGTTTGAAATAATTAAAGTTACAAATGTGTATTTGGAGACATAAAATAAAGGCCCAAGCCGAGCATCTCCAGGGCTTTCAACTGCTTGCAAGTCTCAACACAGCTGCCTCCGAGTCCACTGCTCCCCCCAGAACCCATCATTAGCACCTCACAAACTCCCTGACCTTTAGAGACAGACACCCCTTCAGATCTCACCCTTAGCTGGCCCCCTCCCCGCCTGCACTGATTGGGAATCACGCCAGGTCTTTGGGAAGCTATTGACCCAGATTGGGAGAAGCTGACAGGGAAATGGCCCCAGAAAAGAGAAGAAATGTGTATCCAGGTCACACATTGTCAACCCGTGGCTGCCGAGGGGTGCGATAAACCAAGGTGGAAGGCTCTGGTAGGGTTCCAGTTCTGTCATTGGGTGACCTTGGGCAAGTCCGGCAGCCCTCTTCCCATGCAAGATGTGGGTAGTAATTCTATCCGCACGGTATTCAGGTTCTCTGCGAAGGTAAAAGGACTCTGAAACTCGAATAGCACAAGGTTGGTTGATCACAAGGCGCTGTCACGGTGACCTACCAGAGAATCTCAGGCTTGGCTCTTTTCTCCCCCCCCCCATCCCAAATTAGCTTGGCCCACTGTTCACCCTAGCCCCACCCCCTACCGCACCCCTCTCTTTTCCTAGACTTTGGTTGTCATTGTCTCCTGCTCTGTCCCAGGCTTGAATCTGGTCTCCCCACCTGTCCTTGCCCTGGGTCCTGCCAGCCAGTCGCCTGGGCAACTCGCTCTGACGTCAGGGCCGCTCTGGCAGCTGGCCCAGAGGAGAAGCAGCTGGCAGTTGATCGTGTTTCCAGGTAAATCCCCACCCCCATCCACACTCCGGGAGTAGGAAGGACAGGCAGCCGCTGTGAAATACAGCAAGTCCAGAGGCAGCCTGGAGCTGCTGGAGCCTCATTCACAGTACTGATCTGAGACCCGAAACAGGGCCAGCTTCTGCCCCAGATAAGGAATGTGCGGCCTACTTGGGCCTGCCCTAGAGGTCCCAGGTTCTAGTTAGGGGTTGGTCGGCTCCTGAAAGTAGGCTAAGACCTGATTGTAATCCACACAGAACCCTGGGTACGCTCATTGGCCCTCTAGGATGAAGAACCACCACTAACACTTACTGAGCTCATCTGGTGCTCTTTTCTCCCCCCACACCCCAACGGCCCGATACAGAGGGGATTAAGATATCTTGTCTTCTCATTTTACAGACACGGAACAGACACCAAGCCCTGAAGATAAATGGCCAAGGTCAACCGAAAGCAAGGTTCTGAGAGGACTCCAGGCATCACTAAGAGAAAGGTTACACTAAGAGAAAGCCCCTAAAAGGGCTGGATGGGGGGAGGGGGCGTCGTGTTTTACATTTCTGCAGGGATTCTGAAGTTCTGTCTGAAAAGTTGGGTGTCCAGCCTCTTTTGTGACAGACGGACATTTTAACAGTGTAGGAAACTGTCTCCCAGGATTCAGTTTCCCTGTCTGTAGAGGAGAAATGCTAACCTGTGCGCTGTCAGACAAATAAGAATGGATACACCTACTTAGGTTTAGGTGATACCGTGCCTCAGTTTCCCTATCTGTTAAGTGAAAGACGAACTGGAGCCTCACCAGGTATGGTGGCTTGTGGCCATAGTTTCTGCACTCTGGAGGCTGAGGCAGGAGGATGGCTTGAAGCTAGGAGTTTGAGACCCACACGAGCAACATAGAAAATACTGGTGCTTGCCTCTTGTGGTCAGCGAATACACCTGTGAGATGGCGCTGACCAAAGTCTCAGTATGTGGTTTGTGCTCCACAAATCTCAGCGCTGATGCCAAAAACTTCACCACCATCCCTAGTCGCTCCGTGGGAAAGGCAATCGGGACGCCTCATGTCTTTTCATCTTAGTTTCGTCGGTAAACTGAGAACAAGTCCCAAACATCTGTGTTCTCTCCTCTGTAAAATGTAGGTCATAAAGCCGATCTCAAAGTTTTGAAATTTAAGTGTAGTATGCACTTCGCTCTGTGTGTGCCGTGTGCGTGAGTGTGTGTGTTTGGGTTGTCCTAAGGTTTGATGCTGGGTCTTGTAAACGTGTGCATCCTTTACCATTTAGTGGCACTCCAACCTACTTTTACTATCTTTAACACACTCCTCATAGGGCCTGTTCCAAGAGTAAACGAAATAATGCACATGGTACACTTAGCATAGTAGCTACCCTTAGACAGGTACGCAATGAATACTATTGCTTTTAGGTCGACAAAGGGACTACAACTACCAGCATACCTTGCGTTTCCAATCTGGACTCCTTCGCCCAGCTTAGGCGCGCAGCAGGCCGGGAGTTGTAGTCCTTCAGAAGCAGGCCCCGCCTCGTCCCCGCTTGGGGAAAGAGGTTGGAGAGCCGCCCTGCCGGCCTTTGAATTTTGCCGCGAAAAGCGCGCGTGGCGGCCCCCGGCCCCGCCTCGCCGAGGACGCGGCGCCGCGTCACCGTGGTAACCGCCTCTCGGCTGCAGCTGATTGGGCCGTGACGCGGGGGGCGGGCCGGGGGCGAGACGCAGCAGCTGCAGCGGGCGCCCGCGCCTGTCAGTCGTGCCGGAGCGGAGCAGCGGTCAGCATTGCCGGGCCGGCAGCTCCGCGAAGAGGCTGTGCGCGCCCAGCCAGGCCGGGCGGAGAGCCGGGCCCGAGGCTAGGCGAGGGTGCTGGGCGGCGCGAGGCTGCGGCCCCGGGAGCCCCGTGAACCGTCCGGGGCCACGGGTTACGGGAGAGACCGGCGCGCCGCCTCTGCTGCGGCGCTCGAACCCCACCGCCGGGTGCACGGCTCTCCATCCCCGAGTCTGCCCTGCGCCAGCCGGATCTGCTGGTCCTCAGCGCCAAGGCCCCGCGAGGCTGCATCCCAGCCTCCGCCGCTCGCTGCGGCTGCCGCTGCTCGCCGGCTTCCCCTCCCCCCACACCCGGGGCTCGGAGCAGCAGGAGGAGGAGGAGGAGGAGGGGCCGGTTCGTTCTCGGCGCTGCTCTCTGCAACCTGCGGGGCCCGGTGCACGCCGGGCGAGGAGCCCCGGCCGCTGCAGGTGCGTGCAATCCTCCGAGGAGACGGACTCTCCACCTCCGGGCAAACCCCGGGAGCTGCAAGCCGAGGGCGGGCGGGCAAGCGAGAGGAAGCAACAAAGACAGGCTTCAGCTGGGGCTTGGCGACAGGGGCCGCGGCCGCCGGCCTCCCAGCGCGGACGGAGAGGGCGCCCTGGGAGAGGCGCGGGCAGAGCTGCAGCGGTGAGCGGGGCCCCGAAGGGAGGCGCAGCGCCTCCCGCCGGACGCAGGGAGCACAGTCTCCTGCGAGGATGCGTCGCCTGAGCGCGCGAGCCGCCGGGGTCCCAGGCGGACGCGACCGGTGCTGAAAGGAAAAAAAAAACAACCCTTTTCCGACTTCGCTTCCGGACGCAGGGATCGCCCTCACCGACAGCTCCCTTTCCCACACGAAGAAAGGCATCGGCCCCCTAGGGGGGCCTTCATCGGGCAATCTTTATCTCTCCTGCATGGCCGTAACCTGGAGATCGGAGCGTCGTGGCCTCTGAGACTTGGTGCCCTTCGCCTGCCTGGCTGACACGGTGAGTTCCAAGATACAGAATTTTGGGTTTGAGCTGGGGACAGCTCCTGGCAACCAGGAAACCTGGACGGGCCCTAAAAAGGCTCTAGGTTGTTGGGGGCCCAGAGGCAGCATTGCTTCTTGTCCATCCTGGTCCTGCCCACATAACTTATTTGGACTGGCTGGACTGGCTAGAGTGGAGGGTGTGGACCCTCGGTGGGTATTCTGCTGGCATCGGCATTTATCAGAGAGGAAAGGTCACCCCACCCATGAAGCTAACAAAGGTGGTGGCTCTGCCCTCTGGAAATTCTTAGGGGAACTCTCGTAGTTTTGTAGAGATTGATTGTGGGAAGCCAGGTTGGGCCATACATGGAGGGTCTACAAAACAACCTTTGAGATCTTAAAGCGCCAGGGCTCAGAGATGTGGAGTCCCCAAACTTCTGTCCGAGGGTCGTGTCTTTTCGAGGCAAGACATTTGTGTCTCTATTGTTACAAATAACTCACAAAGACAGCATGTTCCCAGTGGGCCGCATGTGACATCACTGCCCGACCTTTGATGTCACCAGAACTGTGACAACCGCAGCTGGCTTTGAGCCAGAGCCAGGATGGCCGGGGCCAAATGCCTTCGTGGAGTAGAAGGTGAAGGCCAACTCCCAGTTCTCCCCGATGCAATCTTATGACCTAAATCCCAACTCGAGGTGGGGGAGGGAGGCAGTGCCAGCTGTTCCTGCCCCTAAGGACAGGTGTTCAGAACTCTGGTCATGTCTTCTGCAGTGACTGGAGTCTCCCAGACTCCCAGGCAGAGCAACCTCCCACTCTAAGTAGATGCTCAAAAGGAGGAAGCCCCCCGTGAACCCTACCATGTACCCGGCCAGCAGCTGAAGTGCCCAGGGTCTCGAGAGAAATATGGGCTTCAGCCTTCGAACAGGCTGTTCTCTTTAAAAGGTGGACTGTCCTGCCTGAGAGAGAGAGAGAGAGAGAGAGAGAGAGACAGAGAGACAGAGAGAGAGAGAGAGACAGAGAGAGAGAGGAGCTGTGACCTTCCTGGTGTGTGTGCGGCTGGCTGTGTAAGTTCAGGGAGCTCCCTTGCCTTTCAGCCCCAAGGTGAGGAGCCTGGGTCCAGCTGGGTCCTGCCTGAGCCATTCTCCTGGCATTTAAGATGATTCTGACAAGCAGTGTGGTTGTTGCTTATTAAGCAAATGCTAGGCAAGACAGACCTAAGGTCTGAGTACATCCGTCTCTGCCAGGCCAGGGGGGATAGGTGGAGATGACCAGAGCTGCCCTCTCCCTGCCACACTCTGGCAGCAGCTCTGTACAGTATGGAGTCCAGAGAACTCCCTGGCCACACCATGCCTACTCTCTGACGCCCGTCCCAGCAATCACTGCCAAGACCAGACGAGGGTGAAAATAGCCACAGTCAAGTTTCTAGGGGAAAGGTTGAAGAGGCTTGGCGTCATTGTCCCCATAGTGAGGGGGACAGGTGAGACAGGGTGTTCTGAGAAGCCTGGTTTTTCTACAGACAGCATTTTTACAGCCTCCGCCCGAGATCTTATTAACAGGTCAATAAATACCGGGGCGGGGGGGGGGATGCTGCTTTGGGGGTTTGATGAGGTGATCCTGTTTCCAGCTGAAGGGGTTTCCTTCCCACGCAAGCTTTCAAGGACAGCAGTACAACAGCAGACTCGGGGTGGGGGGAGGCTGTGGGCACAGGGCTGTTTGCCCGGCCTCTCGACACTTCCCAGCTTAGAAACAAACTTGGAGTGTGCGCCAGAGACACACACACAGGCGGTTGGAGGCCCTCTGTGGAGTATTTACACTCCCTCAGCCAAGGCGAAGGGAGAGACTGTCAGAGTTGGGCAACTCCTTCTGTTTCCTTCCCTCCGCTCCCCGGGCTTGGCAGTGAGCGCCAGACGACAGGCGGGCGGGGGGGGGGGGGGGGAGAGTTGCCAGTTTACCCGGCGTCTTCCCGGAGTGCCAGGCATTTCGCAGCATCTCAGCTGCTCCTTGGAGTGGATTGTGCTGTGTGACCCATTTTGTGGATGAGAAACCCGAGGCTCAAGCCAAGGAAGCCTTGGTCTTTTTGAAGAGCGCAGCCAGGCAGCTGCAGTGGGTTGGCCTCGGCGCACACACACCCCCGCCCCACCCCGATTCAGAATCTCCAGGACTCGGGCACAGGGCTGGCATCCCTGCCCTAGGATGGGGTTCCTGTGTGAGACAAGACAAGTCCAGCTGAGCACAGTGGCAACTTCTTCCAGGCCTTATGAGCCCAGCCTGTTCCCTGCAACCTGCTGCTGGGCTCCTTTCTGTAGCCCTGGGAGGAGGAATATGTAGCATGAAACCCACCTGCCAGAGAGAGTGAAGAAGCCAGCTACAGCTGGGTGGCATGTGTGATGGCCCTGGGCCACCCTGAGCTCCTGGCGGGCTCTCCTAAGGGAAGGCAGGTTTATAGATGGTAACAGAACTTTAATGACATGACCGAGCGGCAGGTGGGGGTGGGGGTGGGGTTCCTGAGGAAGATGGCATGTGAGTCCCCAAAGGGGCAGATAGAAGAGCAACACGCAGTAGGATGAGTGGTTTCGAGCTGTCTGAGGGTTGAATGGGGCAGGGTGCCACTGAGGTGGCCTGTGTCCTGGGGTCTCTGGTGACCGGGTAGGTGCTTGAAAGAGGACCACTCCTGCAGCATCTTCCTAAGCCCCGCCCCCAGTGCGCCCCATCATTGATTGCACTTACCCAATGCCCTGACCTCCCGCTCTGAACTAGATACAGGCCCTGTCCCGTCGCTTGATGCTTTAGATGAGAAACTTGAAGCTCCCCCCACCCTCACCCCCGCTCCTCCCCGTGGGGGCGGGCTTATATTGCAGAGATCCAGACTGGAACGGTTGGGTCTGGGACTGACTGCTGTGAGACGGTGTCCCAGGGCTTTGAGTCTGAGGCTTGGTTTCCTCATCTGTCAGGAGGAGCTACAAGGAGCACCCGCTGCCCAGGGGCGTGGCGAGGATTCCGTGAGGGCTTAGCACAGGCCAAAGCCTGCAATAAGTGTTCCACAGATGTAGTTTATACCTGCTGTTAGCATAATCCCCGGCTCTCCCAGGGTCTCCGAGCCCAAAGCTGAAGCCAGCATTCCTAGGCTGGGGTCCCTACCCTTCCGGCGCCTCTGCAAGGGGGCTCCCACGTGGTGAGCCTACATGCTGAGCACACGTGGCTCCCATCTGAGTACCAGGGGTTCTGGGGCCTGGCCAGGGCGTCCTTCCCAAGCTCCCTCCTGCCCACTCTTGCTTTGCCAACCCTCCCCAGTCAGAGGAAGCAGGCAAGCAGCTCCTATTCACGAACCGTAATTCAATCAGGCAGCGATTCCTCGGGGCTGGGCGGGGGCGAGAGCGAGGAGGCGCGCACAAAAGGGCCGCTTTATTACCTCCCGCGGGCCGGGAATTGCTGCTCTCCCCCAGCACCGGCCGGAGCCGCCTTTATTGTGTTAACCCATTTGCGTGTCAAGAGCTATTGTGCGCTTTCTCGCCGCCTGTGCGGTGCGGCCGAGGGAGGAGGGCTGCGCTGCCGGCCGGTCACCTCCGCGGGCGCCGCCCGCCGCCCTGATTGGTTGCTAAGCGATTTGCATCCAAGGTAATCACTTTTATCTCAGAAGGATGTCGACTATAATTATAAGCTACTGACATCTTTTGAAATCTGCCTAATGACTATTTTAGTCTGCCCGGGCTGGGGGTGGGGAGGGGGATTCTGCGAAGGGATGGAGGCTGTTGGGGGGGTGGGGTGCGCATTCCTTCCACCTGGACCACTGATTGCTTAGTTGAGAAACAGCTGAGTGCCTACTGCCAGCCTCAGACAAAAGACAAGCCGACACGGTGGCTGGTGGGGCGCCCCTATTCACCCCTGGTGGACTTGGTGCCATTTTAGAGATGGGGAAATAGAGGCCTTAGAAGGAACCAGATGACCAGTAGATATCTCAGTTCCTCTAACCCGTTTCCCCAGGGGATACAGGATCTGTTCATGCCCCATGGTCACACAGCCAGGGAGTGGCAGGGGAAGGGCAGTGGATTCCCATAGTCAGGATGGGGGTGGGGACACGGGCAGCTGGGAGAGCGTAACTGGGCTAAGATTTTTTGGCCCTATCTCTAGTGCCCTTGGGTAGACACTTTGACTAGGGCATGCTGTTGTGGCCAAGATTGCACTGTCCTCAGAGCAAATCTGTAGGCAGTGGGAACCCTGGATTGAGGGGTAGTGAGGCTAGGGGGACCCCAGGAGTAAAAAGGCTGCAGCTGCTCAGTGAGGGTCCAGCCCAGCATGCACAAGGGTGTTTTAGGCAGAGGGCAAGCCCTTGGCATGGCCGGGGAAGGACTGCTTATTGGGGTTGAGGGTGTGTGAGTAAAGGAGAGTGACATTAGTAGGGACATGGGAGGATAACCTCAAGGTTCGAACTAATGGCTCCATGTGGTTCAAGGAAAGAGAGACTCTATTCACGGCCTGGAATCTGGGGAGGTCAGCAGAGGACCTCCTGAGGGGTTCTTAGGCCTGTTTGGGGTAGAACCCTGGTTCCTATCCTCATTGAGTATGTGTGTTTCCTGACAGATTGGTTACCCTCATGGGCCTCAGTTTCCTGATTGGTTTATTGGCAATAGCAGTTCCCCCATGGGCTTGTGGGTAAGAAAAAATTTGGGGTGCAGTGAAGGCGAGTGAGCTAGGCTAAGGTCTTGGCCGGTTACCTCAGCTCCACAGTGAGCCACTGCCCCAGCTGCAGTGGCTGTTTGCCCCCATCCCCAAGCTGCTGTTATTGTGTTGAGGCCCAGGGGACAAAGGTCTGGGAGGTCAGGAGGTAAGGCCCGAGGAGCTGGCTGTGAACAGGCTCCCAGGGACAGGGACTCAGACACAGAACTTATGTGGAGAGAGGGGCCTCCCTGGGAGGAGGGAGGCCAGCCGTCAGCTGTCTGCCTAGGGATTCACTTCTGGTTAGGGCGGGCTGCCTGGCAGAGCCCAGGCTGAGCTTGGCACCGACTGAGGCAGAGGCAGCAGCTTCGGGACACACACCCTCGCCATCTGTGTGGCCACAGGCTCCTAATCTGTCAGGTGGGTCCATGACCTGCCTGAGAGGAAGGGTGTGAAACCCGGGCTAAAATGAGAGCCATTGCCCAGCCAGAGGGCTTCTCTGCTCCCGGCACCTGAGACACAAAGGTGGTGTGTGAGGGAGAGGCTCAGGCTAACTGCTCCCATAGAGGGGTTCACCATGTACGGGCTACTGTGCCAGCGAGCCAACAGGGCGATGCTCCTGGGGGCCCTTAGCTCTCAAATAGCATGCAGAGACCCACAGGTGGAAACTTAGACCAGGGAGGGCTTCACGGATGGGGAGGTCCCTGCTGGCTTTTTGGCTCTTCCGTTTTTAAACTCTTCTGTCATGAGAACCACTGTCAACATCTATGTGCTATCCTGAGCTTCCTGCTTTGGTCTTTTGAGTCCTCGTTTGACTCCACTGTTGCCCCGCCAAGGGCAGTTTTATCCTCGTATGAGTGAAGACGTGTGGCCCAGCAAGGCAAAAGGGAAATCTAGGGCCAGGGCGGCATCACAGAAGCATCCTGTGTGATGAGGCTGTGGCTGGGCAGGTTGTCCTAGCAAGATGCCCGAGCTGGAGCTGGGGGGGATGTTGTAGAGTAACCATCTCTTCATGTTACAGGCAACCTTGAGCAAGTTGCCCCCTGTCTCAACCCAGATGCAACCGCATCCTCTGTAAGCTCATAAAATGTCAAGGATGGTAAGGCCTGGCTCCCTCCTGCCAGGGCACCCTTGGCAGACATTACCAATCAATCGCTGCCCTCTTCCCCTGCCGCGTTCTCTTCCTGACCTTGGACTCTTTCCAGCACTATGGGCAGCTAGTGCCAATCAGTCATCAGGGTTGAAACAGGTCGGGTGGCCGGCCTTAATGCACTCAGGGGTCCCTTTATGTGGTTCAGAGGGCCAGGGCACCACCGCTGGAGATTCTGGGGGACCTTCTTTGAGTGTAGGGGTTGTTTTAAAACTGTTTAAGCACGAGCGTCGGTCCCTACCAGCCATACAAATTCCAAAGCGCCTGTAGCCTGGAATTTATTTACAGTCAGTGTTTGCCGAGCTCTTCCTGGACACCCCTCGGGCACCCGCATGCCTCTGTTTCTATGAAGAGCTCAGCCCATTTCAGAGATGAAGAAACTGAGGTTCAAGCTGAGTAACATAGCTTACACACTTCAGACCTGGGACTAAAAGGCCATACATAGCCTAGGGGTGTCGGGCAGGAGGGATAGCCTCCTGAGCAAGCTGTCACTCGCCCTGAAGCCTTAACGGTTTCTGCTAGGTGTGTGGGGAAGAGCAGAGTGTGGTGGGAACAACGAGTCAGGTGGGCAGGACATGGAAGGACCATCAGGATGTGGCCGAGATGTGACTGGGAAGGGATTAGCCTTGACTTTTGGTTGTGGCAGTTCTGAGCTGAGGAGCAAAGGGGTCCCATCTCAGTATCTAGCACCTCTGCCAAGCAGGTGCTGTGTTTGGTACTACTTGCTTCTGGGCTACTTGCCGGGTGCCTGGTACATAGTAGGTAGACATCCAAGAACTGCCGATTGAGTCCATGCATGCTCAGAGAGCAAAGATGTCCCTGAGAACCCTGGGGGTCCAGCTGGAATACCCAGGCCTGGCAGGGGAGTGGCTGGAGAACAGACTTAAGCAGGTACCCAGGGCGGGGGCCCTCTCAGTCCTCCACAGCCCTGCTGTCTGTCCCAGAGACCCCTTACCGGCTGCTGTGGAGCAGTCTGCACCTGAGCAGCCTCGCCCAGAAGACAGCAGGCCTAGCACTTGGGGGCAGGGTGGTGGGGGGATGAAAGATGAAGGTTCGTGACCATTTTTTAACTCAATAAAGGGAGAGACAAGCTGCAGGCTGCAGGCCGGAGATATAATTAGTCCGCGGCAGTGGCGCTTTCTTGATTTAGCTTCTGAGAGAACAAGACAAGGGTGTGATACCCAATTAGCAGTGACATCTAGTCGGGCCTCAGTAGCTGAGATAGCAAGCTGTTTTTATGACTTCTCTCTCCCAGCGTGGAGCGGGCAGGGAAAGGTCCGTCAGGATCTTATTCCCTTCATCATGGGACAATTATTAGTGATCTCAGGATGTCCCAAAGCCAAATGAGGCATTCGTTAATCCAAACAACCGAGTATTCCCCAGGCAGCAGCTAGAACGCCCCTGGGCCGCAGCTGGATTCCCAGACCGGCACCAGGAACCCCAGGGTAGCAGGAGGGTACAGGTCCCTCATTCTCTGGAGGCCTGTGGGAGGAGGGTGAAACATACAAAGCCATGTATGTTGGCTTGGCACAGCTGGCTCAGGTCCTTGAGAGAGCCTTGGCACCTGCCTCGGTTTCCCTACCTGCTTCCCCTAGGTGGAGGGAGGCTGGGCTAATTCTCTCTGGGGACGAAAGTGAGTCCGTCTGGCCTCTGGCAGCTCCTCCTGGCACCGTTTTCTATCCCGTCTGCCAACTGGGCTGGAGGCTCTGGCTCCTTGGCCCTGCACCTGCAGATTGCACTGCGGTTGAGAAACCCTCTGTTGCGGCGTGCAGCACGTACCCTGCCATCGGGGCCCGGTTTCTGGCAGGGTCTGACTGCAATCAGCCCATCTCTCGGCCCTTCCTGCCCTGTAATCCAGGCGCCCAGCACTAGCCAAGGCCTCTCCCAGTTGTCTGGCTAGCCTGGTAAAGTCTAAGGGGGATACGTAGAGGAAGTACTCTCTCTCTCTTTGTCCGTCCGTCTGTCTGTCTGTCCATCAGGCTTCAGTCCCAGGTCCCTGGGCTGCCGTCTATCCTGTGGAATCTTGCCTCGCCCCACCCTCCAGCTCCTGTCTGTCAGTGTGGAGCCTTCCACTCACGGTTCAGACGACTGACAAATCCAGCCATGCAGAGTGGGAGTTTTAATTGCAGACAGTTTTTACGGATCATGGGCCCATCTGTGCTACCATATGCAAAAGGGAAAAAAAATCCCCATCTTTTTTTTTTTTCTTCCCCTCTCTCTCCCCACTGCAATCCCAAACTAAACCAGAAATACCGTTAGAGGTATATGGCTGAAGCCAGTGTAGAACTGGGGGTTCATCGTGGGAACTTTCTGGAGCATGAACCTGGCAAGGCTGATGTATCCCAGTAGAGTCCACCCTGACAGTAGACAGGATGACAGAGGCTTGGCCAGCTGCTCCCAACCCCTCGGGTCCTCTTACATGTCTTACATGTCCATGGGTGTCCTCATACTCCCGGTGGAGGGCTCTGTGTGACCTGTGGCCAGGTTTGGCATGTAGCCATGTTTGAATGGTGGGTTTCTAGGAACTGGAACCCTGAGAGCGGGGCTGGCGGAGCATCGCCGATTGCTGTGTTCCCCTGGTGCCCCCCCCATCCTGATCCTGCCTGGCTATGCATTTGAGTCCCTGCCAAGGCAGACAGGCAGTCAGGTGTGTGTGTAGGGGGAAGGTCACCCCTTGATAAGGCTTCCCTCAGGGCCCCAGGGGATGCTCTCAGCAGCTTCTGAGAGGATTCATCTTCAGCATCTGTCCAGGTTTGGTTCCCAGACTGACGTTATTCTGTTTGTTTCTCCACTGTGCCTCAGTTTCTTCTTCTGTAAACTGGAGATGAGGACGATGGAGATCTACACAGAAAGTACACTGGGAGCTGTCACCTCCCTTCATCATGAGGCTGTGTGTGAGCCCATCATGGAGGCTGTCCCCTGATGGCTTCCCAGGGTCCCTAGTAGGGCGCTTGATGGCTTTGAGAATTGGTGAGCAGTGGGTACGTGAGAAAGTGAATAAGCGAGCTCCCACGAGAAGGTGTGAGCCGCAAGTGAGGGAATGCATGAATCTCTGAGTGTGGGCTGATTCAGTGCGTGGACAGTGCAGCGAGTACACAAGCAAGGCATTGAGTGTGCAAGTGAGCGAGCGAGCAAGCACAAAAACTAGGCATTGAGTGTGAGTGAGCGAGCAAGCACAAGAACAAGGCAATGAGTGTGTGAGTGAGCGAGGACATGAGCAAGGCATTGAGTCTGACTGAGTGAGCACACAAGCAAGGCATTGAGTGTGAGTGATCAAGCAAGCACACTAGCAAGGCATTGAGTCTGTGAGTGAGTGAGTGAGTGAGCACATTAGCGAGCCATTGAGTATGAGTGAGCAAGCACACAAGCAAGGCATTGAGTGTGAGTGAGTGAGTGTGAACGAGCACAGGAGCCCAGTGAATGCACAAATGCCTGAACATGGAAGTGAGCCCATGCCCGAGTGTGTGCACGAGTACCTGAGCGAGAGCATGAGTGAGTGCGAGCACGAGTACCTGAGCGAGCGCATGAGTGAGTGTGAGCACGAGTACCTGAGCGAGCGCATGAGTGAGTGCGAGCGCATGAGTGAGTGCGAGCACAAGTACCTGAGCGAGTGCATGAGTGAGTGTGTGCACGAGTACCTGAGTGAGCGCATGAGTGATTGTGAGCACGAGTACATGGGTGAGCGCATGAGTGAGTGTGAGCACGAGTACCTGGGCGAGCGCATGAGTGAGTGTGAGCACGAGTACCTGAGTGAGTGCATGAGTGAGTGTGAGCACGAGTACCTGAGCACATGAGTGAGTGTGTGCACGAGTACCTGAGCGCATGAGTGAGTGTGTGCACGAGTACCTGAGCGAGCGCATGAGTGAGTGTGTGCACGAGTACCTGAGTGAGCGCATGAGTGAGTGTGAGCACGAGTACCTGAGCGAGCGCATGAGTGAGTGTGTGCATGAGTACCTGAGCGAGCGCATGAGTGAGTGTGAGCACGAGTACCTGAGTGAGCGCATGAGTGAGTGTGAGCACGAGTACATGGGCGAGCGCATGAGTGAGTGTGAGCACGAGTACCTGAGCACATGAGTGAGTGTGAGCACGAGTACCTGAGCGAGCGCATGAATGAGTGTGAGCACGAGTACCTGAGCGAGCACATGAGTGAGTGTGAGCACGAGTACC
>NW_021626398.1:0-18513 GCF_004785775.1 Grammomys surdaster
GGACCAGAGGCTGGTTCCACTGCATGAGAACAGACCGCTAAGCAGGGGCTCAGAGAAGTGGAGTGACTGACCCAAGGTCAAACAGCCTGTTTGGATTCACATCCTGGTTTGTCAGACTCTCTGTGGGGTACACGTTTGGTGTAGATAGTTTACAGGATAGCAGAATGCAGTCTTCCTTAACTGGGGACAGCACCGTTTTTTTTTTTAAGGCAGCAGAAAGTGTCTCTGAACAATGGTTTAGCAAACAGCTTAGCAGAGCCCCTCATAGCTGGATCCCAGCCAGAGAGGGGCAAGGGAGGGGGGCTTTCCTAGACTCTGGGTCTGAGCCTTGAGTTGGGGCTCCCCGCAGGGACTGGGTAAGAAGGGACTGGCCTATCGACAGTGAGGACAGCACTGGGTCCAATCAATGCTATCTCTCCAGGCCATTCCTGGCCAGACATTGATTTCTAGCCCTGTTGTTAACTCCCTGTTTATGTAACGCCTGAACTTTGCACAACCGAACATTTAATGCGCAGAGAGGGCCTGTTGCCATGAAAACCAGGCTACGCTGACAGCCGGGACGCGGCCCTATCCCTGTTTTATTGGCCTGCACAGAATGTATTTTAACCTTGATAAGTCAATAACTTTTTATACAATGGGAAATCTGCCAAAAAGGCTTAGGACCCACTGGCCTCTCCTGGTCAGAGGGGAGGCTCAGCAGCTGGCTTTAATCCCCTGGAAATCTCTCTGCCACTCACAGGCCTAGCCTGCAGACACCAGTGCCTAGCTGGGGGGTCAGGGTGGGGGGGAGGGGGGACCACCCTCACTCCCAGCCTCTGTCTGGTTACTGAATGCCTCCAGCAGAGTTGGAATGGCTGATTGGAAAAGAGACCCAGGGAGGCTCAAATTCCAGCTCCACCTTCCCATGACCTTGAGCAAAGCCAAGGTCACCAAAATCCACACCCGTAACCCAACCAACTAGTGAGTCTTCATCATGGCTTGTGCCAGGCTTATAGGTAAAAAACAGTCAGAAGTATGGGGGTTGGGGGAGGGGTAGCTAGTCACGGTGACCCCAAGGGGCTGTGGTTGTCATTGTCACATTATTTACAATATAAGTCCTGTGCTTGTTTTCTCATTATTGTCTTGAGATACCCTCAATTTCCAGTTGTGCAAACTGAGACCCAGGGAAATTGGCTATCTCATACAGGAATTTATATAAGAGGGTTGTTCCAAGCCCTGTGTACTTCCAAACTCAGAAACTTAAACACAGGAGTAATACACACACACAAGCTGACAGTTCCTCAACTCAGCAGACATCACTAGCCAAAGACAGCACAGCGCTTTCCCTCCTGAGCCTGCCTCAGAATTCTCTTCAAGACAGAGCTGTGTTCCAAATGGATCTTATATGGAACCATCTGTCCCTGAAGGGCTCTGTGTTCAAGTCCTCTGTCCCAAATTTGCTATGTGACCCTGGGCAAGTGCCTTCCCCTCTCTGGAGGTGATCCACAGTGACATAATACAGAAATGTTTTTGGGCTCTGATATTCCCAGAGAGTTCTCCCATCTTGAAGGAACCCCCGTGAAACCTGGCTTCCCATCCTAACTCTGCCCTCTTCTCAGAGCTCCTGAGTCTTTTCCAGCTCCTGCAAATACTGACCGAGAACCCATAAAGCAGGGTAGCTGGGCGGGGCAAACAATAGGCAAGGCCACCTACAGGGGCTGGGACAGATGGCTGCTGGGTAGGGAGGGCAACTTCTAGTGAGGGAGTATCTTGGCTTCTTTTCTGTTGTAATTGACAAATGCAACCTGGTCCCACTCTGTCCACCAGAAAGGAGGGGGGGGGGAGAAAGAGAGAGAGAGAGAGAGAGAGAGAGAGAGAGAGAGAGAGAGGCAGTTGCTGGTGAGAGCTCAGCTCACTTCCACCTATCTTAGTACAATCCCAGATCCCCTGTCCAGGGAATGGTGACACCCACAGTGGGCACCTCTTCCTGCCTTAACATAATCAAGGCAATCCCCTAACACATCCACAGGCCAACCTGATCTTCTCCCTCATCGAAACCCCTCTCCCTGGTTGGTAGATCCTATCAAGGTGACATCTAAAAGTAGCCAAGGCAGGGGGTAGGAGATGGTGTCTAGACAAGGAGACAGATGTTTGAGCTGGGACCTGAACTTCACTAAGCCAGAGGTGCTAAGAGCCTCTTGGGGGGAGGTGGGAGGGGCGTGGGGGGAATGCAGACTGCCAAGCTGAGTGGGCAAAGGTGTGGCAGGCAGGAAGGGGCCAGAGGGGTGGGCGGTGGCCTGTGGTGGGGGAGCGACTAGGAGGTCCATCCGTGAGGCAGCCGGAGCCGCCACTTCATTACAGCCCCTAGTTTGCTGTGGTGCCCTAGTCTCTACCCCATCCCTTTTGCCTGCCCATCCCCCCTCCCAGGGGCTCCACGTCCTGGGGGGCGGGGCAGGTGACTGACAAGGTTACCAGGGTTCCCTCCCTCCCCTTTTCTCCCCGAGAAGCATAAAGAGCTCTTTCTTTTCTGCTTATTAATAGCTCTGATTAAATTATCTCTGAAAAACCTACATGGTGTGCACCAATGGGGGCTCGGCTCCCTCCCGGCTCTGGCCTAGATTAGAGCAACCAGGGCAGGTGAGGCGACTGGGGGGGCGGGGTGGGAGGCTGAGGCCGCCTGCTCCCCTGCCAGAATCCAGGCTCGGCTCTGCCTGCTCAGCCCTGGCTCAGCCTCTGACTCACTGGGCCCTTCTGAGCTCCCCCCACAGGGTCTTTGCGTTTGCTTCCCCATGGCTATTTATTGCTCCTGCCCCCTGCTCACAGGCAACTGTCGGTGCCCCGCAGGGTGTCTCTTGCATCAACTGCCCCACACTGGGGGCAGCACCTGCCCCAGGGGCTCCTTCCAAGATATCCAACATCAACCCTGTTCATTCCCCTCTTAGGGACCACAGGAAAGCTACATTCCTTAGGGCTCAGTCTCCATCTGTCACTGGGGATCCCCCTGGTCACCCAGGACAGTTGTTAGAATTTGCTGAACGTCTGAAATTCAATGGAAGGGGATAGCCAGGGCTCTCCGGGGGTAAGAGGTGGACGGTGGGGAACTGAGGCACAGAGGAACTGGATCACATGGAGGAACATCCCCATCAGTCTGTTTCCACTCCCCCCCCCACTTTGTGTTCATCCTCCACCAGAAACTAGAGGCCCCTTTAATCCCAGCAGTTACGGGGGTGGGGGTGGGGTGGGCAGGGCTAGAGAGACAGGCAGATCCTTGTGAGTTCCAGGCCAGCCTGGTCTACGTTAAGAGTTGCAGGCCTACCAGAATACACAGTGAGAACTTGTCTGAAAAGAGAGAGAGAGAGAGAGAGAGAGAGAGAGAGAGAAAGGGAGAAAAAGAACGCTCACACAACATAGCACTCAGGGGAGGAGGCAGGTTTGCCTTAAGGGCAGCCTGGGCTAAATAGCAAAAACTATTTGAAAGAAAAAAGAAAAAAAAAAATCTGAGCCACCTCATTCGTTCATTGGATGATGGAATCAACAGATCTTTCTTGAGTGCCAACTATTTGTAGACCTGTGCTAGGAAGCCCCAGGGAACCTCAAGCTTAGGAAAACAGACAACTATCAGACTAGACACAGCACGGAGGCTCGCAGACCTTGCTTCATGGTAGGTGGGAGTCAGGAAGGCTTCCCAGAGGAGGAGGCTCACTACCTGGAATCTGAAGGAGGAGCACGAGTTGGCTACCTGGAGGGAGGACCCTCTAGGTAAAGGGGACAGCATGAGCAAAGGGCCTGGGGCACATATGAAGAAGGATGTACAAACATTTCAGCAAGATTGGTATGAAGGGTCTATAGTAAGCTAACTCCTAGTCCCCAGTGTTCAGGAGCTGGCCGGCCTGGAGGTCCTGAGGGCTTCGGAAAAGGAATTTTGGCATAGTCTCTAATCAGATCATGTTGGTGTTTTTGGACAGCATGTAGAGCAAAAATCCAGGACTCTGAGGGACAATGTCTGTGAATGTGTGCAGTGGAAACTTACGGGTTCTTCGGGAAGTCTATTGGATGGTGTTTTGCTGGAGCAAACACATGAAGGAAAGTTTCATTAAAGTGGACACAGGTATGAAAGGCTAAGGCCGACTCGTGAAGGAACATTTCGCTGAAGCAGACACAGGAGAGAGGATGTTCTGCTAAAGCAAGCATGTGAAAGGACACGTGATAAAGGATTCTTTGATAACAACACACATGTATTAGAATGTCTTGCATTGTGTAGTTGAGGTGCATTTGTGGGGACTCCAGAGAGAGAAACACACCAAAAAACTTTTGGTGGTGTGCTGCAGTTTCTTGCCAGTTCCAAGGACTCGGGCTGAGGCGAGACACATGTGATGTTGGGAGGGTAGAATTAGGACTCAGGCACAGCTAGCTGTGCAACGGTTGTTGGTCTCAAGTCTTCGCTGATCTTTGCTTCCCTGAGAGAAGCACAGCCAAGAACTTTTCCTGGTTCCTCCCTGGTCCCTCTGCTGACTTGAGCAGAGGGTGAGGCTGGGCTGACTCTGTTAGGTCTGCTAACCGGACTCTACTGAACTGGACTGCTGATGTATCCATCAAGTGTTTGTGAGTGGATCGAGCTGCAGCTGCAGATCTGTGAACTGAACTGCCAATTTCCAGACAACACAGACGGGAGTTGCTCCAAAGAACCTTTCTAAATAGGTCTTCTTCCCCCGTATCTTTTCTTTTTCACTACTTCTGGTGGGTGACGGGCTACAAGGGAGATTAAAGCATTGAAGAACCATCATTAAAAATAAGGTTTGAGGGGCTGGAGAGATGGCTCAGAGGTTAAGAGCACTGACTGCTCTTCCAGAGGTCCTGAGTTCAAATCCCAGCAACCACATAGTGGCTCACAACCATCTGTAATGAGATTTGATGCCCTCTTCTGGTGTGTCTGAAGACAGCTACAGTGTTTTCATATACATAAAATAAATAAATCTTTCAAAAAAAAATAAGGTTTGAAATAATTAAAGTTACAAATGTGTATTTGGAGACATAAAATAAAGGCCCAAGCCGAGCATCTCCAGGGCTTTCAACTGCTTGCAAGTCTCAACACAGCTGCCTCCGAGTCCACTGCTCCCCCCAGAACCCATCATTAGCACCTCACAAACTCCCTGACCTTTAGAGACAGACACCCCTTCAGATCTCACCCTTAGCTGGCCCCCTCCCCGCCTGCACTGATTGGGAATCACGCCAGGTCTTTGGGAAGCTATTGACCCAGATTGGGAGAAGCTGACAGGGAAATGGCCCCAGAAAAGAGAAGAAATGTGTATCCAGGTCACACATTGTCAACCCGTGGCTGCCGAGGGGTGCGATAAACCAAGGTGGAAGGCTCTGGTAGGGTTCCAGTTCTGTCATTGGGTGACCTTGGGCAAGTCCGGCAGCCCTCTTCCCATGCAAGATGTGGGTAGTAATTCTATCCGCACGGTATTCAGGTTCTCTGCGAAGGTAAAAGGACTCTGAAACTCGAATAGCACAAGGTTGGTTGATCACAAGGCGCTGTCACGGTGACCTACCAGAGAATCTCAGGCTTGGCTCTTTTCTCCCCCCCCCCATCCCAAATTAGCTTGGCCCACTGTTCACCCTAGCCCCACCCCCTACCGCACCCCTCTCTTTTCCTAGACTTTGGTTGTCATTGTCTCCTGCTCTGTCCCAGGCTTGAATCTGGTCTCCCCACCTGTCCTTGCCCTGGGTCCTGCCAGCCAGTCGCCTGGGCAACTCGCTCTGACGTCAGGGCCGCTCTGGCAGCTGGCCCAGAGGAGAAGCAGCTGGCAGTTGATCGTGTTTCCAGGTAAATCCCCACCCCCATCCACACTCCGGGAGTAGGAAGGACAGGCAGCCGCTGTGAAATACAGCAAGTCCAGAGGCAGCCTGGAGCTGCTGGAGCCTCATTCACAGTACTGATCTGAGACCCGAAACAGGGCCAGCTTCTGCCCCAGATAAGGAATGTGCGGCCTACTTGGGCCTGCCCTAGAGGTCCCAGGTTCTAGTTAGGGGTTGGTCGGCTCCTGAAAGTAGGCTAAGACCTGATTGTAATCCACACAGAACCCTGGGTACGCTCATTGGCCCTCTAGGATGAAGAACCACCACTAACACTTACTGAGCTCATCTGGTGCTCTTTTCTCCCCCCACACCCCAACGGCCCGATACAGAGGGGATTAAGATATCTTGTCTTCTCATTTTACAGACACGGAACAGACACCAAGCCCTGAAGATAAATGGCCAAGGTCAACCGAAAGCAAGGTTCTGAGAGGACTCCAGGCATCACTAAGAGAAAGGTTACACTAAGAGAAAGCCCCTAAAAGGGCTGGATGGGGGGAGGGGGCGTCGTGTTTTACATTTCTGCAGGGATTCTGAAGTTCTGTCTGAAAAGTTGGGTGTCCAGCCTCTTTTGTGACAGACGGACATTTTAACAGTGTAGGAAACTGTCTCCCAGGATTCAGTTTCCCTGTCTGTAGAGGAGAAATGCTAACCTGTGCGCTGTCAGACAAATAAGAATGGATACACCTACTTAGGTTTAGGTGATACCGTGCCTCAGTTTCCCTATCTGTTAAGTGAAAGACGAACTGGAGCCTCACCAGGTATGGTGGCTTGTGGCCATAGTTTCTGCACTCTGGAGGCTGAGGCAGGAGGATGGCTTGAAGCTAGGAGTTTGAGACCCACACGAGCAACATAGAAAATACTGGTGCTTGCCTCTTGTGGTCAGCGAATACACCTGTGAGATGGCGCTGACCAAAGTCTCAGTATGTGGTTTGTGCTCCACAAATCTCAGCGCTGATGCCAAAAACTTCACCACCATCCCTAGTCGCTCCGTGGGAAAGGCAATCGGGACGCCTCATGTCTTTTCATCTTAGTTTCGTCGGTAAACTGAGAACAAGTCCCAAACATCTGTGTTCTCTCCTCTGTAAAATGTAGGTCATAAAGCCGATCTCAAAGTTTTGAAATTTAAGTGTAGTATGCACTTCGCTCTGTGTGTGCCGTGTGCGTGAGTGTGTGTGTTTGGGTTGTCCTAAGGTTTGATGCTGGGTCTTGTAAACGTGTGCATCCTTTACCATTTAGTGGCACTCCAACCTACTTTTACTATCTTTAACACACTCCTCATAGGGCCTGTTCCAAGAGTAAACGAAATAATGCACATGGTACACTTAGCATAGTAGCTACCCTTAGACAGGTACGCAATGAATACTATTGCTTTTAGGTCGACAAAGGGACTACAACTACCAGCATACCTTGCGTTTCCAATCTGGACTCCTTCGCCCAGCTTAGGCGCGCAGCAGGCCGGGAGTTGTAGTCCTTCAGAAGCAGGCCCCGCCTCGTCCCCGCTTGGGGAAAGAGGTTGGAGAGCCGCCCTGCCGGCCTTTGAATTTTGCCGCGAAAAGCGCGCGTGGCGGCCCCCGGCCCCGCCTCGCCGAGGACGCGGCGCCGCGTCACCGTGGTAACCGCCTCTCGGCTGCAGCTGATTGGGCCGTGACGCGGGGGGCGGGCCGGGGGCGAGACGCAGCAGCTGCAGCGGGCGCCCGCGCCTGTCAGTCGTGCCGGAGCGGAGCAGCGGTCAGCATTGCCGGGCCGGCAGCTCCGCGAAGAGGCTGTGCGCGCCCAGCCAGGCCGGGCGGAGAGCCGGGCCCGAGGCTAGGCGAGGGTGCTGGGCGGCGCGAGGCTGCGGCCCCGGGAGCCCCGTGAACCGTCCGGGGCCACGGGTTACGGGAGAGACCGGCGCGCCGCCTCTGCTGCGGCGCTCGAACCCCACCGCCGGGTGCACGGCTCTCCATCCCCGAGTCTGCCCTGCGCCAGCCGGATCTGCTGGTCCTCAGCGCCAAGGCCCCGCGAGGCTGCATCCCAGCCTCCGCCGCTCGCTGCGGCTGCCGCTGCTCGCCGGCTTCCCCTCCCCCCACACCCGGGGCTCGGAGCAGCAGGAGGAGGAGGAGGAGGAGGGGCCGGTTCGTTCTCGGCGCTGCTCTCTGCAACCTGCGGGGCCCGGTGCACGCCGGGCGAGGAGCCCCGGCCGCTGCAGGTGCGTGCAATCCTCCGAGGAGACGGACTCTCCACCTCCGGGCAAACCCCGGGAGCTGCAAGCCGAGGGCGGGCGGGCAAGCGAGAGGAAGCAACAAAGACAGGCTTCAGCTGGGGCTTGGCGACAGGGGCCGCGGCCGCCGGCCTCCCAGCGCGGACGGAGAGGGCGCCCTGGGAGAGGCGCGGGCAGAGCTGCAGCGGTGAGCGGGGCCCCGAAGGGAGGCGCAGCGCCTCCCGCCGGACGCAGGGAGCACAGTCTCCTGCGAGGATGCGTCGCCTGAGCGCGCGAGCCGCCGGGGTCCCAGGCGGACGCGACCGGTGCTGAAAGGAAAAAAAAAAAAACCCTTTTCCGACTTCGCTTCCGGACGCAGGGATCGCCCTCACCGACAGCTCCCTTTCCCACACGAAGAAAGGCATCGGCCCCCTAGGGGGGCCTTCATCGGGCAATCTTTATCTCTCCTGCATGGCCGTAACCTGGAGATCGGAGCGTCGTGGCCTCTGAGACTTGGTGCCCTTCGCCTGCCTGGCTGACACGGTGAGTTCCAAGATACAGAATTTTGGGTTTGAGCTGGGGACAGCTCCTGGCAACCAGGAAACCTGGACGGGCCCTAAAAAGGCTCTAGGTTGTTGGGGGCCCAGAGGCAGCATTGCTTCTTGTCCATCCTGGTCCTGCCCACATAACTTATTTGGACTGGCTGGACTGGCTAGAGTGGAGGGTGTGGACCCTCGGTGGGTATTCTGCTGGCATCGGCATTTATCAGAGAGGAAAGGTCACCCCACCCATGAAGCTAACAAAGGTGGTGGCTCTGCCCTCTGGAAATTCTTAGGGGAACTCTCGTAGTTTTGTAGAGATTGATTGTGGGAAGCCAGGTTGGGCCATACATGGAGGGTCTACAAAACAACCTTTGAGATCTTAAAGCGCCAGGGCTCAGAGATGTGGAGTCCCCAAACTTCTGTCCGAGGGTCGTGTCTTTTCGAGGCAAGACATTTGTGTCTCTATTGTTACAAATAACTCACAAAGACAGCATGTTCCCAGTGGGCCGCATGTGACATCACTGCCCGACCTTTGATGTCACCAGAACTGTGACAACCGCAGCTGGCTTTGAGCCAGAGCCAGGATGGCCGGGGCCAAATGCCTTCGTGGAGTAGAAGGTGAAGGCCAACTCCCAGTTCTCCCCGATGCAATCTTATGACCTAAATCCCAACTCGAGGTGGGGGAGGGAGGCAGTGCCAGCTGTTCCTGCCCCTAAGGACAGGTGTTCAGAACTCTGGTCATGTCTTCTGCAGTGACTGGAGTCTCCCAGACTCCCAGGCAGAGCAACCTCCCACTCTAAGTAGATGCTCAAAAGGAGGAAGCCCCCCGTGAACCCTACCATGTACCCGGCCAGCAGCTGAAGTGCCCAGGGTCTCGAGAGAAATATGGGCTTCAGCCTTCGAACAGGCTGTTCTCTTTAAAAGGTGGACTGTCCTGCCTGAGAGAGAGAGAGAGAGAGAGAGAGAGAGACAGAGAGACAGAGAGAGAGAGAGAGACAGAGAGAGAGAGGAGCTGTGACCTTCCTGGTGTGTGTGCGGCTGGCTGTGTAAGTTCAGGGAGCTCCCTTGCCTTTCAGCCCCAAGGTGAGGAGCCTGGGTCCAGCTGGGTCCTGCCTGAGCCATTCTCCTGGCATTTAAGATGATTCTGACAAGCAGTGTGGTTGTTGCTTATTAAGCAAATGCTAGGCAAGACAGACCTAAGGTCTGAGTACATCCGTCTCTGCCAGGCCAGGGGGGATAGGTGGAGATGACCAGAGCTGCCCTCTCCCTGCCACACTCTGGCAGCAGCTCTGTACAGTATGGAGTCCAGAGAACTCCCTGGCCACACCATGCCTACTCTCTGACGCCCGTCCCAGCAATCACTGCCAAGACCAGACGAGGGTGAAAATAGCCACAGTCAAGTTTCTAGGGGAAAGGTTGAAGAGGCTTGGCGTCATTGTCCCCATAGTGAGGGGGACAGGTGAGACAGGGTGTTCTGAGAAGCCTGGTTTTTCTACAGACAGCATTTTTACAGCCTCCGCCCGAGATCTTATTAACAGGTCAATAAATACCGGGGCGGGGGGGGGGATGCTGCTTTGGGGGTTTGATGAGGTGATCCTGTTTCCAGCTGAAGGGGTTTCCTTCCCACGCAAGCTTTCAAGGACAGCAGTACAACAGCAGACTCGGGGTGGGGGGAGGCTGTGGGCACAGGGCTGTTTGCCCGGCCTCTCGACACTTCCCAGCTTAGAAACAAACTTGGAGTGTGCGCCAGAGACACACACACAGGCGGTTGGAGGCCCTCTGTGGAGTATTTACACTCCCTCAGCCAAGGCGAAGGGAGAGACTGTCAGAGTTGGGCAACTCCTTCTGTTTCCTTCCCTCCGCTCCCCGGGCTTGGCAGTGAGCGCCAGACGACAGGCGGGCGGGGGGGGGGGGGGGGAGAGTTGCCAGTTTACCCGGCGTCTTCCCGGAGTGCCAGGCATTTCGCAGCATCTCAGCTGCTCCTTGGAGTGGATTGTGCTGTGTGACCCATTTTGTGGATGAGAAACCCGAGGCTCAAGCCAAGGAAGCCTTGGTCTTTTTGAAGAGCGCAGCCAGGCAGCTGCAGTGGGTTGGCCTCGGCGCACACACACCCCCGCCCCACCCCGATTCAGAATCTCCAGGACTCGGGCACAGGGCTGGCATCCCTGCCCTAGGATGGGGTTCCTGTGTGAGACAAGACAAGTCCAGCTGAGCACAGTGGCAACTTCTTCCAGGCCTTATGAGCCCAGCCTGTTCCCTGCAACCTGCTGCTGGGCTCCTTTCTGTAGCCCTGGGAGGAGGAATATGTAGCATGAAACCCACCTGCCAGAGAGAGTGAAGAAGCCAGCTACAGCTGGGTGGCATGTGTGATGGCCCTGGGCCACCCTGAGCTCCTGGCGGGCTCTCCTAAGGGAAGGCAGGTTTATAGATGGTAACAGAACTTTAATGACATGACCGAGCGGCAGGTGGGGGTGGGGGTGGGGTTCCTGAGGAAGATGGCATGTGAGTCCCCAAAGGGGCAGATAGAAGAGCAACACGCAGTAGGATGAGTGGTTTCGAGCTGTCTGAGGGTTGAATGGGGCAGGGTGCCACTGAGGTGGCCTGTGTCCTGGGGTCTCTGGTGACCGGGTAGGTGCTTGAAAGAGGACCACTCCTGCAGCATCTTCCTAAGCCCCGCCCCCAGTGCGCCCCATCATTGATTGCACTTACCCAATGCCCTGACCTCCCGCTCTGAACTAGATACAGGCCCTGTCCCGTCGCTTGATGCTTTAGATGAGAAACTTGAAGCTCCCCCCACCCTCACCCCCGCTCCTCCCCGTGGGGGCGGGCTTATATTGCAGAGATCCAGACTGGAACGGTTGGGTCTGGGACTGACTGCTGTGAGACGGTGTCCCAGGGCTTTGAGTCTGAGGCTTGGTTTCCTCATCTGTCAGGAGGAGCTACAAGGAGCACCCGCTGCCCAGGGGCGTGGCGAGGATTCCGTGAGGGCTTAGCACAGGCCAAAGCCTGCAATAAGTGTTCCACAGATGTAGTTTATACCTGCTGTTAGCATAATCCCCGGCTCTCCCAGGGTCTCCGAGCCCAAAGCTGAAGCCAGCATTCCTAGGCTGGGGTCCCTACCCTTCCGGCGCCTCTGCAAGGGGGCTCCCACGTGGTGGTGAGCCTACATGCTGAGCACACGTGGCTCCCATCTGAGTACCAGGGGTTCTGGGGCCTGGCCAGGGCGTCCTTCCCAAGCTCCCTCCTGCCCACTCTTGCTTTGCCAACCCTCCCCAGTCAGAGGAAGCAGGCAAGCAGCTCCTATTCACGAACCGTAATTCAATCAGGCAGCGATTCCTCGGGGCTGGGCGGGGGCGAGAGCGAGGAGGCGCGCACAAAAGGGCCGCTTTATTACCTCCCGCGGGCCGGGAATTGCTGCTCTCCCCCAGCACCGGCCGGAGCCGCCTTTATTGTGTTAACCCATTTGCGTGTCAAGAGCTATTGTGCGCTTTCTCGCCGCCTGTGCGGTGCGGCCGAGGGAGGAGGGCTGCGCTGCCGGCCGGTCACCTCCGCGGGCGCCGCCCGCCGCCCTGATTGGTTGCTAAGCGATTTGCATCCAAGGTAATCACTTTTATCTCAGAAGGATGTCGACTATAATTATAAGCTACTGACATCTTTTGAAATCTGCCTAATGACTATTTTAGTCTGCCCGGGCTGGGGGTGGGGAGGGGGATTCTGCGAAGGGATGGAGGCTGTTGGGGGGGTGGGGTGCGCATTCCTTCCACCTGGACCACTGATTGCTTAGTTGAGAAACAGCTGAGTGCCTACTGCCAGCCTCAGACAAAAGACAAGCCGACACGGTGGCTGGTGGGGCGCCCCTATTCACCCCTGGTGGACTTGGTGCCATTTTAGAGATGGGGAAATAGAGGCCTTAGAAGGAACCAGATGACCAGTAGATATCTCAGTTCCTCTAACCCGTTTCCCCAGGGGATACAGGATCTGTTCATGCCCCATGGTCACACAGCCAGGGAGTGGCAGGGGAAGGGCAGTGGATTCCCATAGTCAGGATGGGGGTGGGGACACGGGCAGCTGGGAGAGCGTAACTGGGCTAAGATTTTTTGGCCCTATCTCTAGTGCCCTTGGGTAGACACTTTGACTAGGGCATGCTGTTGTGGCCAAGATTGCACTGTCCTCAGAGCAAATCTGTAGGCAGTGGGAACCCTGGATTGAGGGGTAGTGAGGCTAGGGGGACCCCAGGAGTAAAAAGGCTGCAGCTGCTCAGTGAGGGTCCAGCCCAGCATGCACAAGGGTGTTTTAGGCAGAGGGCAAGCCCTTGGCATGGCCGGGGAAGGACTGCTTATTGGGGTTGAGGGTGTGTGAGTAAAGGAGAGTGACATTAGTAGGGACATGGGAGGATAACCTCAAGGTTCGAACTAATGGCTCCATGTGGTTCAAGGAAAGAGAGACTCTATTCACGGCCTGGAATCTGGGGAGGTCAGCAGAGGACCTCCTGAGGGGTTCTTAGGCCTGTTTGGGGTAGAACCCTGGTTCCTATCCTCATTGAGTATGTGTGTTTCCTGACAGATTGGTTACCCTCATGGGCCTCAGTTTCCTGATTGGTTTATTGGCAATAGCAGTTCCCCCATGGGCTTGTGGGTAAGAAAAAATTTGGGGTGCAGTGAAGGCGAGTGAGCTAGGCTAAGGTCTTGGCCGGTTACCTCAGCTCCACAGTGAGCCACTGCCCCAGCTGCAGTGGCTGTTTGCCCCCATCCCCAAGCTGCTGTTATTGTGTTGAGGCCCAGGGGACAAAGGTCTGGGAGGTCAGGAGGTAAGGCCCGAGGAGCTGGCTGTGAACAGGCTCCCAGGGACAGGGACTCAGACACAGAACTTATGTGGAGAGAGGGGCCTCCCTGGGAGGAGGGAGGCCAGCCGTCAGCTGTCTGCCTAGGGATTCACTTCTGGTTAGGGCGGGCTGCCTGGCAGAGCCCAGGCTGAGCTTGGCACCGACTGAGGCAGAGGCAGCAGCTTCGGGACACACACCCTCGCCATCTGTGTGGCCACAGGCTCCTAATCTGTCAGGTGGGTCCATGACCTGCCTGAGAGGAAGGGTGTGAAACCCGGGCTAAAATGAGAGCCATTGCCCAGCCAGAGGGCTTCTCTGCTCCCGGCACCTGAGACACAAAGGTGGTGTGTGAGGGAGAGGCTCAGGCTAACTGCTCCCATAGAGGGGTTCACCATGTACGGGCTACTGTGCCAGCGAGCCAACAGGGCGATGCTCCTGGGGGCCCTTAGCTCTCAAATAGCATGCAGAGACCCACAGGTGGAAACTTAGACCAGGGAGGGCTTCACGGATGGGGAGGTCCCTGCTGGCTTTTTGGCTCTTCCGTTTTTAAACTCTTCTGTCATGAGAACCACTGTCAACATCTATGTGCTATCCTGAGCTTCCTGCTTTGGTCTTTTGAGTCCTCGTTTGACTCCACTGTTGCCCCGCCAAGGGCAGTTTTATCCTCGTATGAGTGAAGACGTGTGGCCCAGCAAGGCAAAAGGGAAATCTAGGGCCAGGGCGGCATCACAGAAGCATCCTGTGTGATGAGGCTGTGGCTGGGCAGGTTGTCCTAGCAAGATGCCCGAGCTGGAGCTGGGGGGGATGTTGTAGAGTAACCATCTCTTCATGTTACAGGCAACCTTGAGCAAGTTGCCCCCTGTCTCAACCCAGATGCAACCGCATCCTCTGTAAGCTCATAAAATGTCAAGGATGGTAAGGCCTGGCTCCCTCCTGCCAGGGCACCCTTGGCAGACATTACCAATCAATCGCTGCCCTCTTCCCCTGCCGCGTTCTCTTCCTGACCTTGGACTCTTTCCAGCACTATGGGCAGCTAGTGCCAATCAGTCATCAGGGTTGAAACAGGTCGGGTGGCCGGCCTTAATGCACTCAGGGGTCCCTTTATGTGGTTCAGAGGGCCAGGGCACCACCGCTGGAGATTCTGGGGGACCTTCTTTGAGTGTAGGGGTTGTTTTAAAACTGTTTAAGCACGAGCGTCGGTCCCTACCAGCCATACAAATTCCAAAGCGCCTGTAGCCTGGAATTTATTTACAGTCAGTGTTTGCCGAGCTCTTCCTGGACACCCCTCGGGCACCCGCATGCCTCTGTTTCTATGAAGAGCTCAGCCCATTTCAGAGATGAAGAAACTGAGGTTCAAGCTGAGTAACATAGCTTACACACTTCAGACCTGGGACTAAAAGGCCATACATAGCCTAGGGGTGTCGGGCAGGAGGGATAGCCTCCTGAGCAAGCTGTCACTCGCCCTGAAGCCTTAACGGTTTCTGCTAGGTGTGTGGGGAAGAGCAGAGTGTGGTGGGAACAACGAGTCAGGTGGGCAGGACATGGAAGGACCATCAGGATGTGGCCGAGATGTGACTGGGAAGGGATTAGCCTTGACTTTTGGTTGTGGCAGTTCTGAGCTGAGGAGCAAAGGGGTCCCATCTCAGTATCTAGCACCTCTGCCAAGCAGGTGCTGTGTTTGGTACTACTTGCTTCTGGGCTACTTGCCGGGTGCCTGGTACATAGTAGGTAGACATCCAAGAACTGCCGATTGAGTCCATGCATGCTCAGAGAGCAAAGATGTCCCTGAGAACCCTGGGGGTCCAGCTGGAATACCCAGGCCTGGCAGGGGAGTGGCTGGAGAACAGACTTAAGCAGGTACCCAGGGCGGGGGCCCTCTCAGTCCTCCACAGCCCTGCTGTCTGTCCCAGAGACCCCTTACCGGCTGCTGTGGAGCAGTCTGCACCTGAGCAGCCTCGCCCAGAAGACAGCAGGCCTAGCACTTGGGGGCAGGGTGGTGGGGGGATGAAAGATGAAGGTTCGTGACCATTTTTTAACTCAATAAAGGGAGAGACAAGCTGCAGGCTGCAGGCCGGAGATATAATTAGTCCGCGGCAGTGGCGCTTTCTTGATTTAGCTTCTGAGAGAACAAGACAAGGGTGTGATACCCAATTAGCAGTGACATCTAGTCGGGCCTCAGTAGCTGAGATAGCAAGCTGTTTTTATGACTTCTCTCTCCCAGCGTGGAGCGGGCAGGGAAAGGTCCGTCAGGATCTTATTCCCTTCATCATGGGACAATTATTAGTGATCTCAGGATGTCCCAAAGCCAAATGAGGCATTCGTTAATCCAAACAACCGAGTATTCCCCAGGCAGCAGCTAGAACGCCCCTGGGCCGCAGCTGGATTCCCAGACCGGCACCAGGAACCCCAGGGTAGCAGGAGGGTACAGGTCCCTCATTCTCTGGAGGCCTGTGGGAGGAGGGTGAAACATACAAAGCCATGTATGTTGGCTTGGCACAGCTGGCTCAGGTCCTTGAGAGAGCCTTGGCACCTGCCTCGGTTTCCCTACCTGCTTCCCCTAGGTGGAGGGAGGCTGGGCTAATTCTCTCTGGGGACGAAAGTGAGTCCGTCTGGCCTCTGGCAGCTCCTCCTGGCACCGTTTTCTATCCCGTCTGCCAACTGGGCTGGAGGCTCTGGCTCCTTGGCCCTGCACCTGCAGATTGCACTGCGGTTGAGAAACCCTCTGTTGCGGCGTGCAGCACGTACCCTGCCATCGGGGCCCGGTTTCTGGCAGGGTCTGACTGCAATCAGCCCATCTCTCGGCCCTTCCTGCCCTGTAATCCAGGCGCCCAGCACTAGCCAAGGCCTCTCCCAGTTGTCTGGCTAGCCTGGTAAAGTCTAAGGGGGATACGTAGAGGAAGTACTCTCTCTCTCTTTGTCCGTCCGTCTGTCTGTCTGTCCATCAGGCTTCAGTCCCAGGTCCCTGGGCTGCCGTCTATCCTGTGGAATCTTGCCTCGCCCCACCCTCCAGCTCCTGTCTGTCAGTGTGGAGCCTTCCACTCACGGTTCAGACGACTGACAAATCCAGCCATGCAGAGTGGGAGTTTTAATTGCAGACAGTTTTTACGGATCATGGGCCCATCTGTGCTACCATATGCAAAAGGGAAAAAAAATCCCCATCTTTTTTTTTTTTCTTCCCCTCTCTCTCCCCACTGCAATCCCAAACTAAACCAGAAATACCGTTAGAGGTATATGGCTGAAGCCAGTGTAGAACTGGGGGTTCATCGTGGGAACTTTCTGGAGCATGAACCTGGCAAGGCTGATGTATCCCAGTAGAGTCCACCCTGACAGTAGACAGGATGACAGAGGCTTGGCCAGCTGCTCCCAACCCCTCGGGTCCTCTTACATGTCTTACATGTCCATGGGTGTCCTCATACTCCCGGTGGAGGGCTCTGTGTGACCTGTGGCCAGGTTTGGCATGTAGCCATGTTTGAATGGTGGGTTTCTAGGAACTGGAACCCTGAGAGCGGGGCTGGCGGAGCATCGCCGATTGCTGTGTTCCCCTGGTGCCCCCCCATCCTGATCCTGCCTGGCTATGCATTTGAGTCCCTGCCAAGGCAGACAGGCAGTCAGGTGTGTGTGTAGGGGGAAGGTCACCCCTTGATAAGGCTTCCCTCAGGGCCCCAGGGGATGCTCTCAGCAGCTTCTGAGAGGATTCATCTTCAGCATCTGTCCAGGTTTGGTTCCCAGACTGACGTTATTCTGTTTGTTTCTCCACTGTGCCTCAGTTTCTTCTTCTGTAAACTGGAGATGAGGACGATGGAGATCTACACAGAAAGTACACTGGGAGCTGTCACCTCCCTTCATCATGAGGCTGTGTGTGAGCCCATCATGGAGGCTGTCCCCTGATGGCTTCCCAGGGTCCCTAGTAGGGCGCTTGATGGCTTTGAGAATTGGTGAGCAGTGGGTACGTGAGAAAGTGAATAAGCGAGCTCCCACGAGAAGGTGTGAGCCGCAAGTGAGGGAATGCATGAATCTCTGAGTGTGGGCTGATTCAGTGCGTGGACAGTGCAGCGAGTACACAAGCAAGGCATTGAGTGTGCAAGTGAGCGAGCGAGCAAGCACAAAAACTAGGCATTGAGTGTGAGTGAGCGAGCAAGCACAAGAACAAGGCAATGAGTGTGTGAGTGAGCGAGGACATGAGCAAGGCATTGAGTCTGACTGAGTGAGCACACAAGCAAGGCATTGAGTGTGAGTGATCAAGCAAGCACACTAGCAAGGCATTGAGTCTGTGAGTGAGTGAGTGAGTGAGCACATTAGCGAGCCATTGAGTATGAGTGAGCAAGCACACAAGCAAGGCATTGAGTGTGAGTGAGTGAGTGTGAACGAGCACAGGAGCCCAGTGAATGCACAAATGCCTGAACATGGAAGTGAGCCCATGCCCGAGTGTGTGCACGAGTACCTGAGCGAGAGCATGAGTGAGTGCGAGCACGAGTACCTGAGCGAGCGCATGAGTGAGTGTGAGCACGAGTACCTGAGCGAGCGCATGAGTGAGTGCGAGCGCATGAGTGAGTGCGAGCACAAGTACCTGAGCGAGTGCATGAGTGAGTGTGTGCACGAGTACCTGAGTGAGCGCATGAGTGATTGTGAGCACGAGTACATGGGTGAGCGCATGAGTGAGTGTGAGCACGAGTACCTGGGCGAGCGCATGAGTGAGTGTGAGCACGAGTACCTGAGTGAGTGCATGAGTGAGTGTGAGCACGAGTACCTGAGCACATGAGTGAGTGTGTGCACGAGTACCTGAGCGCATGAGTGAGTGTGTGCACGAGTACCTGAGCGAGCGCATGAGTGAGTGTGTGCACGAGTACCTGAGTGAGCGCATGAGTGAGTGTGAGCACGAGTACCTGAGCGAGCGCATGAGTGAGTGTGTGCATGAGTACCTGAGCGAGCGCATGAGTGAGTGTGAGCACGAGTACCTGAGTGAGCGCATGAGTGAGTGTGAGCACGAGTACATGGGCGAGCGCATGAGTGAGTGTGAGCACGAGTACCTGAGCACATGAGTGAGTGTGAGCACGAGTACCTGAGCGAGCGCATGAATGAGTGTGAGCACGAGTACCTGAGCGAGCACATGAGTGAGTGTGAGCACGAGTACC
>NW_021626399.1:0-1348 GCF_004785775.1 Grammomys surdaster
GCCTCTGCCTTTACCTCGCTGCGTGCCTGCTGCTCCTTGGCAAACATCAGCTTGGTGTCTAGAGATAGGTGAGACATACAGGGATCAGAGAACCGTTTGGTCAGAAAGGCACACAGGGGAAAGGATTGGATGTGGTGGCCATAGGACAGAACACCTCCCAGGCTCTGCACTTGATGTGCTTAAGAAGTCCCAGTGTCCCTCAGCACAAGCCACAGTCCATCCACACAGCCCACCCCCACTACAGAGGGTTCTGCTACAGTTTCTGTAAAAGGCAAAGGGCACATCTGCCCTACAGTGACAAGTGTGTCCCCAGGACTGTGCAGGGTACATCCTCACCAGTGCAGAGAGTTCCTGATGCTCCATACCCTTGCCTGCTCTGAGAATCATGAGCTGCCGTGTTAAGGATGTAGCCTTGAGTCTCTGTGGTTCTATCTTGAGTTCCTGCCTCACCAAGTGGAGGACCATTCCTGGCTCTGGCCACTAGTGATCCATCTTCCAGGATGTGACATTTACTCTATGGCTAATAGTGCTTTTCTGCCCATTCATAGTTTTAGGTGCTCTTTATATATTCACATACTAAGGCAGTGCCTGCAACATTTGAAGTGTCTTCCCCATCTGCCGTGTGTCTGATGGAAGATACACTAATGTACAGTTTCATCGGAGATGAAAGTGTTGACTTCCACTTGTGTTGAGTAGATTTATATCTTATTTAATCTTACTGTGAGATTTTTACTCTCTTTCTTTTTTGGTTTTTTGACACAGAGTTTCTTTGTGTAGCCCTGGATGTCCTAGAACTTGCTCTGTAGGCCAGGCTGGCCTCAAACTCATAGAGACCCACCTGCCTCTGCCTCCCAAGTGCTGGGATTAAAGACATGAGACGCCACCACCCAGGTTATTCTGAGATCTTAAATAATCCACTGTGTCAACTCAGAGCTAACTTTACTCCACAGTAAAGCTTGATGCAGCCAAGTGATGAACCTGCTGGTTTTGGGCAAGTACCACTAAGATGCAGACAGGAGCATTAGGAAGGCTCTGGCAGAAACAAACACATGACAAAGATGAAACCCCCCAACACGGGAGCATCTCTCCAGACACTCAGGAAGGAAAAGACTTTCCCGGGACACTCTTCCCATTCAATGTCTAGCTGTACAGTGGACTAAACATGGGGATGGGAAGGGGTGCGATGTCAAGAGAGAACGTGTAATGGAAAGATTATAGAGTCAGCCATGATCAGTCATGGCTCACCATGGGTCTAAAGCACAGAGGAGTAAAGAGACTTAACAGCGGCAGAGTCAGTCATGGACATGAGCCAGTCATCACTTCTACACTAAGCTTAGTGTCTCAACAC
>NW_021626400.1:0-3737 GCF_004785775.1 Grammomys surdaster
CTGGCCCCTGCCTCTGCTTTCACCTCGCTGCGTGCCTGCTGCTCCTTGGCAAAAACAACCTTGGGCTCTGGGGACAGACAGATGTACAGAGTCAGAGACACTGTCTAGGTCAAGAAGGCCACATGGGGAAACAATTTTAATGGGTCGGCTGGTGGACAGAACTTCCTATAGTCTCTGCACTAGCTGTGCCCAGGAGAAGCCCCATGGCCTCAGTACAAAATCAGATCATCCACATAGGACACTTACACTGCAGAAGGGCATGTGACAGAGTGTCTGAAGCTAGGCTCCTTGAGGTAGGAACCACAGGGTCATAGTATATGTGCCTCTGCCCTCCACCCCCATGACAACAGAACACTGCCATGGAGGACCATCATCACCAGGGCTGAGGGTCCCTGACGCTCCATGTCCTTGTCTGATCTGAGAACTGTACACTGCTGTATCAGGAAGGGACTGGGCTGTCTATAGGGGGCAGTTTCAGCTATTAGTGCTTGGTCCTCCTGGTCTAACAGTTATGTAGTAACCAATACCATCGTCAGCCATTTTCACCATCCTTTTGGGCTTGTCACATACTTTCACACTAAGGATCTGATTACCAAGAACGAGTGTCTTCCTGTCAGCCATGAGCCTTTGTTTTCCCTTTCAAGTGATATCTTTTGATGACATAAGGCATCTCATAGGCTACACAGACACAGTGTTTCAGCAGAAGTAAAAGTCCTGTTGTCCTTCATGCCTGGCACATTTATATCCTGTAATTCTACTCTGCAGTCTTGTATATCTCATAGTTCTACTCGGAGCTTGTCGTCCTTCACACTGGAGTCTGCTGCAGCTGGGTTTACTATTGTCTTTGTGAGGGAGGAACACATCCATTATAAGTGTACGTCCTGCATTTGTGTGTACAGCTGTGTGATCTAATTGCTAATGCCTAACAGCACATGACCCTGGTCAGAGTCATGGTGAAAACACACAAAAAGGAAGGGTGGGAGCCTGGCTATCCTCCGGTCTGTTGTCAGGTTCCCGGTTCCATTTCTGGAGGTGTTACCCACACCTATATTGAGGTTCAGCTCTCTCCAATATGGCAGCATCAGAATAACCCTGGGCATCTAGTAGATGAAATATTCTTTATTCATGACTCCTTTGACTCCACTTGGGCCTTGAAATCAACTTATCAATTTTCACACCACCAAAAGATCTTCACTTTGACAGTCATCAAGAACAATTACCTCTCTTGGTCTGGAGAGCTGGCTCCAGTGTTAGGAGAACTGGCTCCTCTTCCAGAGGATCCAGGTTTGATTCCCAGCACCCACATAGCAGCCAATAACTATCTATAACTCCAGTTCCAGAGAATATAATGCCCTCTTCTAGCTTCATCAGGCACTGAACACATGTAGTGCACATGGTATTCATTAAGGCAAAACACCCATGCACATAAAATAAAAATAAATCTTTGAAAAAAAAGAAAAGAATAAACGTAGCTAGTTTATCACACCATTGCTCTGTTCCTATTTCTCCCTAAAAGAAGTTCCCCCTCAAAGGGCTGACCATGCCTCCGTAGGAACAGAACCAGAACCATGACACGGTGTTCCTGCAGTTCTGAGCTGCCCTTTGCCACTGTGTCACCCTATCACTTGTGACATCTTCCTTTAAGATAAAGATATTTCTTAATTTGTGTTCTTCTTTGGTGCTTCATGTTGGATATGGATTGTTACAATAAGGCCCTTAGAAATCTTCACTGGAGAGAAACCTTACAGAACGGCAGTTCTCGTGGTGTCTGCTACTCTGCGTAGCACCCTTCAGGAGATTTAGGAGTCTCTTTTATTCCTACCTTAACAGGTTTCTGTTTTGTCTTGTTGGGTTTTGTTTATTGAAGCACAAAGGTCTGAGGACTGCTAGGCCGGTCTCTCTCAGAAAGCCGCACCTCCACTAAAAGAAGGAACTTTTTCTTTGATATAAGATGTACAATTTTATCAAACATTTTGTTCTGAGCTTTTTAAGTGCACAAGATTTTTTGTTTGTTTGTTTGTTTGTTTATTAAAAAAAAGTCTGTCTTATTAATTTTCACACTCTAATCTTAAACCAAACCTTGTGCTCCTGGATTAGAACTCTCTTCCCTGCATACTAAGCTCCTAGCATAACTGTTCTGTTCACTTTGCCAAAACTGTGTCTGCATGTTTTCTTCAGTGTGCATAAGAGAATATTGGTCCCAACTTTTAACCATGTTGCTTTAGTATCAACACTATATTATCAACATAAAGTAAGCCGGCAGCAAGTATTGCCTTTGTCTCCTCTAAAAATTTCACTGTGACCACACAACAACTTCTGTTTAGAATATTTTGTACAGTTTACTCATAGTTCACTGAACTTGACTATTTTCCTATGCCCTCTTTTTTAAAGGTTTCATTTCTTAAAAAGTTATAGAAGTGGGCTGGAGAGATGGCTCAGCAGTTAAGAGCACTGACTGGTCTTCCAGAAGTCCTGAATTCAACTCCCGGCAACCACATGGTGGCTCACAACCATCTGTAATGGGATCTGATGCCCTCTTCTGGTGTGTCTGAAGACAGCCACAGTGTACTCACATACATTAAATAAATAATAAATAATTTTTTAAAGTTAAATAATAAATTTTTTTTAAAGTTATAGAAGTGCACTGGGTCAGACGACTCTGTGGATAAACCTCACTGTTCCTCCATCAGGATGGGAGAAAGAGGAGAATCCCAGGAAGCTTGTGGGTCAGCTAGCCTTGCCTACATGGTAGTGAACTACAAAAAAAACCTGCCTCAAAGAAGACCTAAACCTGAGGTTGCCCTCTGACCTGCACACATGCACTATGGCACGTGCACACTCACATGTGAACATGCACACACACATATGCCATATGTACACACAACACACCATATAACTTATCCAAATCACAATAAATATAAAATAAAAGGTTACAGGACAGGTTGAATTCCTAGGACTTTTTTTACTATAAGATTTGGCCAATTTAGTGGAACTCTTGAAACGTATATACACACACTGACGTCATAGTCCTTTCAAATCATTTGCCAAAAAGATCCTCAGTGGATCTTTCATTTGGCTCTTTTATACAGTACAGTTGCAAACTCACCTCAGAGGTTGGGGAACCACACCCTTCTGCAATACTTAAAGTCTATGAACTTTAAATGGGAGAGCAGTGTCAGCTGACAGACCATGCAGCAGCCTGGGCCTGGAGTGACACGTTACTGAACTGACACAGATACTGTAGATGGAGTGTGCTTTCCCGATGGTGCTGTTCTGAGGCACGTCATCCCTCAGTATGTAGATGCGGCACGAGCCTCACAGTTATTCTCAAATCTAAATGGACTCATTAAAATGTTAAGAGGTATTAAAAAGAATGCTCTGGCTGAGGAAAACAAAAAAGATTTGCTTCAAAGAGAGATCTCCACAGCTCACAGACGCGTGTGGCTGAACCGTATACATTAGCCTTATGTTCTTGGTTCCTCTACACAGACACTGCCCCAAAATACACATGTGGACAGTTCCACACAGGGTAGCACCTCCCAGTCACGGACGGGCTCACCACAGGGGATGAGAGGGAAAATATGGAGAGACAATGTACAACAGACAAAGTCAAAATGAAGGAGCACAAGGTCAGTCACAGGTATGAACCAGCCACTGAACCCCCACGAGGTCAACATAGTACCTTAATACCCACCTGCCACATCCAGATGGAAGGACACCTTCTGTCCCCCGGCCTC
>NW_021626401.1:0-4256 GCF_004785775.1 Grammomys surdaster
CTGGAGAGTATTTCTAAAAGCTCCTTCCAATGGCTCTGTGGTGGAGACCTGACATTTTCAGCCCCTGCATTTGCCCTTCGGTAGTATTGGTGTCACAGGCTGACCTGGTTTATACCTCCATTGTCTGTCTTCAGATTTTTGGAGCTTTGTATGTATTTGAGTACTGGAGTCCTACCAGCTATGTGTATTATAAATATATTGTAAATATTCTCCCTGTCTGTGTGCCTCAACTTCTCACTTGTGTGAGTGTGTTCTGGTTGAATCAATTATTTTTACCAAGCAACCTATCTACTGGTTCTTCGTAGGCCACATATTCACATACTGACTATGACATCATTCATATGGCAATGGCCCGGCACACTCAGCTATGACTCATGTTATCTTTCTCTGAGGTTGCCGTTCCATGCACTGTTGACTACAGTCTATGCTTTGGGGGAGACTTCCAGGGCTAAGCCCTTGGTACCACTTGGGGAAGATGGTCCTGTCTCTATACCTCACACTCGTATTACAGGAAAGGAGGGACAGGAACTGTGATGGTGGTCAGCCAAGAGCAGGGACAGAGACCACTCTTTTGCTTCTCCATTGCCACATGTGGGCCCGCTGTCTGATTAGCACTGGTTTATGGTGAGGGTTGATCTCATGGAGCAAATGCTCTCAGCTGTTCACCTGAGCGTACACAGGGCTTTGCAATCATCTTGTCAATCAGCATCACACTGAAACATACATTTGTACATATTTGAGTTCTGACTAGGAACGCAGTTAAGTCTTCTGTGGTTTCAGTTTCTTCGGATCTTTGTCACAATCCTTCAAAAACATTTGACCATTTCTTCACTGGGCTTCAAATATTTTGGGGGCATCAGGTTAGAAAACAGATGCTTCTGGAGCTTCTGGAAATACTGTAGAATTTCATTTTCCAAGCCTCTGCTGCAGTGTGCAGACGGAGCGGTGTCCCCGGGACCTAGATCTCTGTGCAAGGCGATCCTCCCCAAGGCTCTCGCTGCACCCTTTCCCATGAGGATTTTCTTAACCAATGGCTGTAACACCTACTCCTGCTCTCCTACACTTGTCTTGTTGCCGTTTCAAAAATAAATCTCTCTCCTGAAGTGTGATGTTAGCTGCTGCTTCCTGTCGTTCTGCTTTTCATAGTAAGGAAGACCCTGTTGGTTTCTGAAAGAATTCATGATAAATTTTATTTCACATTTTTCAGGATATAAGATGGTAATTGATTTTTAATTTTTTAGTGTGTGTGTGTGTGTGTGTAGACATGTGTGTGCCATGTCTGAGCTCGTTCTCTCTCTGTCCCAGGAATCAGACCGTCAGGCTTGGCAACAAGTGTCCTCGCGCACTCAGCCATCTCACTAGCCCAGGAGACAGCGACCATTACAAAATGCTTTCATTCAGCGCTGACTGAGACCTCGGTGGTTTCCCTGTCGTCCTGATCTTCTGTGCCTACTGTTGAGCCAACTCTTCACAGTCTTCAAACACTGCAAAGCTGCTTTCTACCAGGCATTCCCCATCCTGGCTGTGAAGTGGCTATGATCTTTTCATTTTGCATATTTTCCAGGTAAGGTTTGGTTTCCATGTCACATTGTTTCCATGAAATGTCACATTGTTTCCATGAAATGTCACGTTGTTTCCATTACATGGTCCATCTTTCCTTCTCTTGTTCCCCGGAAGAACAAAGTGAGGAACAATTTGTTTCTAGAACTTCTGGGATGATGTTCCTGCTGGGCTGCCCATCCCCCCCCATTAAACCAGCTCTAAAAATACTGTTTCCATTTGGTTCAAGTCACAGAGTTGTTTGAGTTTTCAATTTCTTCTTTTGTCAGTTTTGACATAATTTTCTAGGAATTAATCAAACTGTCACAACCTGCCAATTTTTTAAACCATAAAATTAGCTCTCATAGTCTCTTCAACTAATGTCTCACAAAAAAACAGCAGGCTTTTCTGACAGTTGTCTGTGTTCATAGTTGACTGTCTAGTTGGCCGTCTATGTCATGGATACAACAACAGCAAATAGAAAATACAGGGGTGGAGGAGAACTGCGTCTATGAGAATCACAGGCTTCCTTCTTGTCATTAGGCCCTGGGTAATACAGAAGAGCAAGTGGCAGTGCGAACACTGCACTGGGTACAATCAACCAGGAGACAAGTGGAGATGTACGGAGGGAAAGGGCTGTGGTGGCTCCGCACTTAAGAGCACCGGCTGCTCTTGCAGAGGACTCAGGTGCAGTTCCAGCACGCACACAGTGGCTCAACACCATGTCCAGGTGATCAGATGCTCTCTCATGAATTCCATGGGCAGCAGGTATGAACATGGTACACAATCATACATGCAGGCAAAATGTTTATAATCGTGAAATAAATGAATCTGGTTTGTTTTGGGATTCGGGGTGTTGCCTGGTTTTGTTTTTGAGTGAGTAGTGGCTCAGCAGTTAAGAGCACTTACTGCTTTTCTGAAGAACCGAGTTTGAGCAACTCGCAACCACCTCTACCTCCAGCTCCAGGAGATCTGATGCCTACTTCTGGCTTCTGCAGATGCCTGCTCTTGCATTCTCTCTCTCTCTTTCTCTCTCTCTCTCTTTCTCTCTCTCTCTCTCTCTCTCTCTCTCTCTCTCACACACACACACACACACACACACACACAATTTTAAAAATATAAAATAAAATAATAGGGGACTGAAGAAGCAGCTCAGTGGTTAAGAGTCCCTTCCTACTCTTCCTGAGGACCAGAGTTTAGTTCTCAGCATCCACACTGAATGACAACAATAGCTGTTAAGTCCAGTTCTGGAGGGATCTGAAGACTTAGACTCCCACCAGTGACTATACTCCTATGCCTCCACACATAATTAAAAATAACAAAAAAAGAATTTTAAAATATAAAATAGATCTTAAAAGAAGAAATTGTACAGAGCATATGTGCTGCTTTTGTGTAAATGTAGCGTCATTTTACATACGGGACTGGCACACCTGAGATTTCGAATCTTGCAGTGGCATCCTGGAACTAACTCTCAAGGACACCGAGGACAGAACACAACCTATAGGCCAAAAGCAGGAGTGCAGCCTCTAGTGACTTAGCATCAAGTCTCTTAATAAAAGGAAATGTGTATGCTCTTCAGCCATCTCTATGCACCAGCCAGAGAACTGGCAACATCCAGTCACCAGGGACATACTGAGATTTTGTGCAGCACTCCAATCGCTGGCAGATGCCGCAGCAAAATGGTGGCACACCACATCAACACTTCCCCACACTAGCTTGTATGTCAGCTTCCGAGGGCTGATGATGGGAGTGCTCTGGTGAAAAATAAAACAACTCGGGCACAGGGCGAGGTTGACAAACTCATCCATCCTGACAAGCGGATGCCGAAGCATTTCATCCGTCTCTCCCCCGCACACATCACCATAGCTGAGTGTTCATTCACCAACACACACATCACCATGGTGCCCATTCACCAACAGTCATTTTCCTACAGGCAGTGTGTAGGAGGGCATCTTCTAACTCCTCAGAAAAGGAGCGAAAGAGACCATAAGGAAGCAAAAGCTGGAGAGATGGCTCACCGGTTAAGAGCACTGACTGCTCTTCCAGAGGTCCTGAGTTCAATTCCCAGCAACCACATGGTGGCTCACAACCATCTGTAATGAGATCCAATGCCCTCTTCTGGTGTGTCTGAAGACAGCTATAGTGTACTCATATATATAAAATGAATAAATAAATCTTTAAAAAAAAAAGGAAGCAAAAGCTGAGAGTACAACACAGTCTTGAGACAGTAACAGGCATGACAAGTGTCTGGCCTGTGGCTTGTCCTTACCCTGAGTCAGTGGGATGCAAACAGATCAGGCCATGGAGAAACAACAAATGGCTCTGGAAGAGACCCTGGAAGTTTCCAGTGTCTCTCATCCAAGGAAGATTGCTCTCCCAGGTGAAGGTTGTATGGTCACCTTACAACCAAGAATCAACTGATTCAAACAGAACTAACCAAAAGGCAGACTCTTGGAACGTCCAGTTAAGTATCACTATGTGGACACCATTCAGTGCATGTAAGAAGGGCCTAACCCTGACTGTATGCCTCACAGAGCCCGTAGATATAAGATGGCAGGACACAGATAACAATAGAAAAAGTGTAACAGAAAACACCTAGTGGTCAGCCACGCACCTGATCCATTCATGCCCTCTACACAAGACAAACTGGTATCTCAACACCCACCTGTGACATCCAGATGGAAGGACACCTTCTGTCCCCCGGCCTCACAGCTGTA
>NW_021626402.1:0-2505 GCF_004785775.1 Grammomys surdaster
GTGCCTGCTGCTCCTTAGCGAACACCAGCTTGGGTTCTGGGAACAAATGGAAATACTCAGAGTTAGAGGCACTGTCCAGATCAGCTAAGTCGCAAACAGAAAGACCCTGGATGGGTCAGCGGGAGAGCACAGTGTCATCCAGGCGCTGCAGTATGCTCGGGAGAAGGCCTAAGGCCTCTAAGCACAGAGAAAGTCATTCTCCTTATCCATCCATTCAAATGCAGATAACACCAAATACTCCATATGTTTTTCCTGAAGTGCCTCTGAAAAAGTTTAGTTGATAAATTAGGCAAAGTAAGAAATTCATAAGCCAGCTGTGGTGGTGCATGGCTTTAATCCCAGAACTTAGGATGCAGAAAAAGGCAGATCTCTGTGAGTTTGAGGCTAGCCTGGTCTACATAGAAAGTTCTAGGCAAGGCCAGCCAAGGCTAGACAGTGAGACACTGTCTCAAAAAAAAATTGATATGGCTGTGTACACCTTTAATCCCAGCACTTGGGTAGCAGAGGCAGGTGGACTCTATGAGTTCTTGGCCAGCCTGGTCTACAGAGTGTTCCAGGATAGCCAGGGCTATGTAGAAAGACTGCCTCAAAACAAATGAAAAAAAATCACAACAATTAATGATAAAATAGAAAATTAAAACAACATAGTAAAACAAAAGTCCACACTCTGGACCATTATTAATTAAAATACAGAGCAACTGAACAGAAGTGATGTGATACCCTAACAACCCATCTGATGAATTATTTCTGGAATATTCCATATGTTGTAGAGCCATAGACGACAGTGGGTAAATAAACTCATGACACATTACTCAGGATAAAAAGAATGACCGTCACAATTTGACACACACCAAACTGCTCCTTTCTAGTGTCACTAGACACAACTTTGGCCCAATTTTTTAAAAAAATTTTATTTTTATTTTATGTGCATTGTGTTTTGCCTGCATATATATCTGAGTGAGGGTGTTGGGTCCCCTGGAACTGGAGTTAGAGAGTTGTAAGCTACCACATGGGTGCTAGGAATCGAACCTGGGTCCTCTGGAAGAGCAATCAGCTTTAACTGCTGAGCCATCTCTCCAGCCCTGGTCCAAGAGCACTGCCTTTAGGCACTCGCTTTAGGATGTCTGTGAGTATTTTCACACTAGAGGACTGACAACCACTCGTACGCTGGACACTGCCCATGTTTTGTTGCTTGTCTTTTCCTCATTTATGGAAGGCTCTGCTGAATCCCTGGGTTTTTACATTTCTATTTAGCATTATTGTTGCATGTGACCTGGGAGAGGAGGTATTCCACACTGCAGGTGGAGGCCGGAGGACAACTTTGTGGAGTTGGTTCTCTCCTTCCACATGTATGTGGATTCCAGGGATGAACTCATATCATGAGGCCTATTCAGCAAGCGCCTTTACCCGCTGAACCATCTCACCAGACTAAATCACGGTTTTAAATTTCAATGTATTCAGATGTGTTCTGTGGTGGTCAGTGTGTTTGTTCTGTTAAAGAACTCATTCCTGGGGATGAGGGTGGCTCTGCAGTAAGGCTGTGCTTAGAATACACTGAGCTCTGTATTTTACTCTCAGCATGAGAGAGAGAGAGAGAGAGAGAGAGAGAGAGAGAGAGAGAGAGAGAGAGAGAGAGAGATCCAGAAGTGTATCTCCCATTGGCACATACACTCATTCTATAAGTTCTGGTGTTCTCCTAAACCTTGGAGAAACTACTTAAGAACTTCATCATAACTACATGCGAGGATTTTGAGGATTTACATGTTGGCTAAAAATAATGAAGTCAGTCCTTAAGAGGAATCCTAGAAACATCTACATGCCACCTTGAGGGTTTGTGTTTCTCTTTCTGGTGTAAGTCTGGGAGTCAGCTAGAGCTGGCTTTGCATGTGGTGATTACTGCTGCAGTGTTTTTTCAATAGGGATGAATGGTCCAAAATCTCCCATGAAACAATCATACTGTCTGCAGCCCTTCCATGCGTCCCAGAGGAGAGAGGAGGGGTGGGGTGAGGGAATCGCTGCTGTGAGGGGTCATTTCTGCTCCTCCAGCCTGGCTGCCTGCCCCTGCACTGAGACACCCATGTCTTCTTCACTATTTGGATTTAGCATATTCTAACAGGTGGTGTAGCAAAAGCCCCTACCTTTTCTTTGGGTGTGCTGTTTGGATCTGAAATGCTCCCCAAAGGCTCACATGCTGGAGGCTTGGTCCCCAGAGTGATGCCATTGGGAGGTACCTTTAGTATTTGGGGGTCTAGTGGGACTGTCTAGGTGGCTGGGCGTGTGCCCTCCAGGGGGACTGTGGGACCCAACATCTTCCCTCTCTCCTTCACATTTCACATGAAAAAAGTAGTAGGACACAGAACGGTGGTACATGTGCAGAGACAGGACCATCTAGGCCACCAGCCCATCTCCCATCACATGGAAACAAACAGCCTTGATACCTGAACACCCACCTGTGACGTCCAGACGGAAGGACACCTTCTGTCCCCCGGCCTCGCAGCTGTACTC
>NW_021626403.1:0-4078 GCF_004785775.1 Grammomys surdaster
AAAAGGAGGAGGAGGATGCTGGGAGAAGGTTACCCGTTAGAAAAAGAGGTGAGCTTATTCAGCAGTAAGTCTCAGAGGCTGAAACATTCTAGAGCTAGATTAGATTGTACAGAGGCTGGAAGCTTCCAGGACTAGGCCTAGGTTAGCAGACAGAGGCAGTAAGCGCCAATCTCATCAGACAGGGATAGTTTACCCATTTACCCATTTAGAGATATACATTGCAGTGCTTCCAACTAAAGAGATCTGAGATTTACTTAAAATACCTCTGCAATAGAAGAAGGAGGCATAAAAATAATAAAATTGTTAAGGTTTATGTAAAATATTAAGACCTAGATGGAATGTTTAGGCCTGGATAACTGTTACTTGGCTAGCCTGCCATTATAAGTAAACTTTCTCATATGTTTCTACTGTTATTAGGAAACTTTCTAATGCCAAGTTGATTACATATTCCGTTATGTTCTGTGCCCTTGGAAACCAATCACGATAGCAGTCAGTAGAACTGTTTTGTATAGTTACCCACAATAAGGTTGGACCCAAACCAACCACCCAACAGAACTTCCTTCACCTGTGTATAAGCTTTTATGGTATTTGCTTTTCTAAGCTACACCTGGGATGGACCCTAATATAAGAGATATAAGAAACTATTTTAAATAAGACCTCCAGCCAGGCGGTGGTGGCGCATGCCTTTAATCCCAGCACTTGGGAGGCAGAGGCAAGCAGATTTCTGAGTTCGAGGCCAGCCTGGTCTACAGAGTGAGTTCCAGGACAGCCAGGGCTACACAGAGAAACCCTGTCTTGAAAAAAACAAATAAATAAATAAGACCTCCATTTTGAGTAGTGTCCGAGTAAAGTTTAAGTTCCAAAGACCACCTTGGGAACTGACATCCTAGTTGTCAAGTTAAGACATGAATGTTACAGAGTGAGTTCCAGGACAGCCAGACCTACACAGAGAAACCCTGTCTCGAAAAACCAAAAACAACAACAACAACAGCAAAAAAGACATGAATGTTAGACAAGTCCCTGGTAGACAAGTTAGGACTTAAATATTAGATAAGGCAAGTCCCCTGCCACAGTTGGATACCCCAGCCAATGGGAACAGGATAAGTGTACAACAAAGACATGTTCCTAAGGAAATCCCCTTCCCTAAATCCTGATTGGTGGAATAACTTGGCACAGATGTTTGTAGACCTCAGGCTCTAAAAGCCCCATAGGACCTTAACTGGGGTGTGGGGTGTGGGAGTGTCACAGTTCAGTTCCTGAATCTGGTTCTGGTAGATCAGTCCTGCAGCGAATGCTCAATAAATTATCCCATCTGATGAGATTGGTGTTCGTGTGGTTTGTGTGGTAATTCCAGGATCCCAACAACATAAAAAAAGAAAAGGAGGCAGGAACATCAGGGCTTTCTGGTCTGTAAAAGTAACGTTTATTCCCCTGTTGTAATTGTTGTCTGGGTTTATTGCTTCCATCTGCTAACCTAGGTCTAGTCCTGGAAGCTTCTAGCCTCTGTGCAATAGTCCTGGCTGTCCTGGAACTCACTCTGTAGACCAGACTGACCTTGAACTCAGAAATCCGCCTGCCTCTGCCTCCCAAGCACTGGGATTAAAGGCGTGTGCCACCACTGCCCAGCCTTTCTGAATTCTTAACAGGCTGGTTCAACTCAGCTGTTCTGGCTTAAATTCCTCTCCCAGCTAACTTAGCCAATCTGATTTCTCTTTCACCCTCTGAATTGCTCTGCTTGGCCTTAAACTATCTCTAGCAATATGTTTTAATCTTCTGGCTTCTTCTCGTTCTCTTGTTTGCTCTGTCTTCACCTGTGTCTAGCTTGTTCTCTCTTCAATCTGTCTCTGTACAACTGTCCTGGTAAAGCTGCCTCCATCTCCCTCTCTGGTGCTCTACTCTCCCTCTCAACTCTACTGCACTGCTCTCTATGAACTCTACAGTCTTCCTGTACTGTACTCTCTCCTGTACTGTCTGTCTCCCCCTTAAATTGCTTCCCTTGCCTCTCTCTTCTCCTGAGAGTGGGGTATATCCTATTTTGTCAAATCTTTCTCTGATTCGTCACTTTATCTGCCACTCAAATAGATTTCATTTTCAAAATGAGTGCTTCTTTCTACAAACCAACTTTATCTTTGTTGTTTGGGATTAAAGGTGTGTGCTAAGGGCTGAGCCCCACTGCAATTAGAAACAGGTTCAAATATCCTGCAACACTGGCCAGATAGAGAGGAAAGCAAAACAAAATAAAAACAAACAAACAAAAAAACAAAAACCAGAATGCTCTGAAGTTCAATATAGGCACTTGTATACTTCTTTGTGTGGGTATCTAAAATTTCCCTAAGCTAAAATCTAAAAACAAAACTTTCAGAGAGTAGTGGTCTCCTTATATAATCAGGCTGGTTTCTAATTCACTGAGTAACACAAGCTGGCCTGAAACTTATGATCCTCCTGCCTCATCTTTCTGGGAACTGAGGGCTTGCATGCCAGCACATCTGGTAAGATAAAAGTTTCAATAAGGCACACAAGCTATTGGTGTTACCGCTCCTGTTCTTCCTCTAGGTTTAGCGTACTGTGCCACCCAGTATTCTATCTGCATATGCAGAGAGCATCTTCATTGTCTTTACACACCTCCAATATCCAGTCCACTGTTAGTTTCATTAACCCCATCTCCAGAAAAGCCCTGTGATTGGACTCCTTTCAACCACTGGGACCAGCCTTGCATAAGTGACCCTCAGAGTTTGCAAAATTGTCCATATCCCTCTCCTTATGTCTACTCCCGCCCCTCAAGTTTGCTCTCTACAGGGAAGTCAGGGTCATTTTTCTAAAGTATGAATTGTATCATTTCTTCCTTGCCTAGAACTGCCCAACAGTATACACACACGCACACGCACATGCACACAGACTGGTAGGGATCAAAGCCAGGTCTTGAGAGAGTCTGGGCAAATATTAAACTGGTAAACTATATTCCAAGCCCAAGGTTCTACTTAAGGATGAGTTATATATTCACCTCAGAGATCCCCAAGAAAAATACCAAGAAGATGGTTTGATATCTGGGTCTATCTAACTTAAGAGAATAATTTATTTGGGGGTTTACAGTCTGTAATAAACACTTGTGAAAAAAGGGAGCCATTAGGAAAAAGCCGTAATACCCAGCATTTGGTACCAAGGGCAGAGGGACAGGAGATCTTTGATAATATCTAGAAGCCAAGTCAGTCCAAGGCATTGTGAGTCAACTCAGTCCCTGGGAGCTGTCTAGAAGTGGGGGCAGGGAAGATCTAAAGCCAGATAGTGACAGAATCAGAAACAAGAAAGAAAGGGGAAGAAAATGCCAACACATTTTCTGCAACCAGTGAAGATCTGGAATTGGCACTGGGGACAGTAATCTTGAACCAGAGTCTTCAGGTAGCCTAATATTCACAATCAAAATGCACCTGACTGACTCATTCCCCATCTCATCCCACCCCTGTCTTTTCTCTCCCACTCCCACCCTACTTCCTTAGCCTCTCTAGTACCGGTTTTATAATCCAGTCTTTCATCTTCTTGTGGAGACAGGGTTTCATGTAGTGCTGGCTGGCCTCAAATTCTTTTTTATTTAAACAAACAAACAAACAAACAAATAAATTTATTTTAAAATTAGAATTATTTTATGTGTATGAGTATTTTGCCTGCAAGTGTGTATGTGTACCACAAGTGTGCCTGACGCCTACCGCGGTCAGAAGAAGGAGTCTTTAATTCCCTGGAATTGGAGTTATATAAGCCAGCTACCCTGTGGGTGCTGGGAACCGAACTTGGTCTTATTCAAGAGCAACAAATGTTATTGATTGGTGAGCCATCTCTCCAGCACTGGTTTCCATTTTAACCAACAACGCTAGAATTTCAGGTATGAGGCACCATGACATATGCCTTTAGGTAATTTATTTAAGACAATGTCTCACTATATAGCCCAAACTTGGTGCGGTCCACTGCCTCTACCTGCCCAGTGCTGGAATTAAAGGCTAGCACAGCCATTCCTGGCCCTGACCTTACATCTTAAAATGTCTATTTACAAAGCACTTTCAGAGTTGACAATAATCAAATCTAACAA
>NW_021626404.1:0-4073 GCF_004785775.1 Grammomys surdaster
AAAAGGAGGAGGAGGATGCTGGGAGAAGGTTACCCGTTAGAAAAAGAAGTGAGCTTGTTCAGCAGTAAGTCTCAGAGGCTGAAACATTCTAGAGCTAGATTAGATTGTACAGAGGCTGGAAGCTTCCAGGACTAGGCCTAGGTTAGCAGACAGAGGCAGTAAGCGCCAATCTCATCAGACAGGGATAGTTTACCCATTTACCCATTTAGAGATATACATTGCAGTGCTTCCAACTAAAGAGATCTGAGATTTACTTAAAATACCTCTGCAATAGAAGAAGGAGGCATAAAAATAATAAAATTGTTAAGGTTTATGTAAAATATTAAGACCTAGATGGAATGTTTAGGCCTGGATAACTGTTACTTGGCTAGCCTGCCATTATAAGTAAACTTTCTCATATGTTTCTACTGTTATTAGGAAACTTTCTAATGCCAAGTTGATTACATATTCCGTTATGTTCTGTGCCCTTGGAAACCAATCACGATAGCAGTCAGTAGAACTGTTTTGTATAGTTACCCACAATAAGCTTGGACCCAAACCAACCACCCAACAGAACTTCCTTCACCTGTGTATAAGCTTTTATGGTATTTGCTTTTCTAAGCTACACCTGGGATGGACCCTAATATAAGAGATATAAGAAACTATTTTAAATAAGACCTCCAGCCAGGCGGTGGTGGCGCATGCCTTTAATCCCAGCACTTGGGAGGCAGAGGCAAGCAGATTTCTGAGTTCGAGGCCAGCCTGGTCTACAGAGTGAGTTCCAGGACAGCCAGGGCTACACAGAGAAACCCTGTCTTGAAAAAAACAAATAAATAAATAAGACCTCCATTTTGAGTAGTGTCCGAGTAAAGTTTAAGTTCCAAAGACCACCTTGGGAACTGACATCCTAGTTGTCAAGTTAAGACATGAATGTTACAGAGTGAGTTCCAGGACAGCCAGACCTACACAGAGAAACCCTGTCTCGAAAAACCAAAAACAACAACAACAACAGCAAAAAAGACATGAATGTTAGACAAGTCCCTGGTAGACAAGTTAGGACTTAAATATTAGATAAGGCAAGTCCCCTGCCACAGTTGGATACCCCAGCCAATGGGAACAGGATAAGTGTACAACAAAGACATGTTCCTAAGGAAATCCCCTTCCCTAAATCCTGATTGGTGGAATAACTTGGCACAGATGTTTGTAGACCTCAGGCTCTAAAAGCCCCATAGGACCTTAACTGGGGTGTGGGGTGTGGGAGTGTCACAGTTCAGTTCCTGAATCTGGTTCTGGTAGATCAGTCCTGCAGCGAATGCTCAATAAATTATCCCATCTGATGAGATTGGTGTTCGTGTGGTTTGTGTGGTAATTCCAGGATCCCAACAACATAAAAAAAGAAAAGGAGGCAGGAACATCAGGGCTTTCTGGTCTGTAAAAGTAACTTTTATTCCCCTGTTGTAATTGTTGTCTGGGTTTATTGCTTCCATCTGCTAACCTAGGTCTAGTCCTGGAAGCTTCTAGCCTCTGTGCAATAGTCCTGGCTGTCCTGGAACTCACTCTGTAGACCAGACTGACCTTGAACTCAGAAATCCGCCTGCCTCTGCCTCCCAAGTGCTGGGATTAAAGGCGTGTGCCACCACTGCCCGGCCTTTCTGAATTCTTAACAGGCTGGTTCAACTCAGCTGTTCTGGCTTAAATTCCTCTCCCAGCTAACTTATCCAATCTGATTTCTCTTTCACCCTCTGAATTGCTCTGCTTGGCCTTAAACTATCTCTAGCAATATGTTTTAATCTTCTGGCTTCTTCTCGTTCTCTTGTTTGCTCTGTCTTCACCTGTGTCTAGCTTGTTCTCTCTTCAATCTGTCTCTGTACAACTGTCCTGGTAAAGCTGCCTCCATCTCCCTCTCTGGTGCTCTACTCTCCCTCTCAACTCTACTGCACTGCTCTCTATGAACTCTACAGTCTTCCTGTACTGTACTCTCTCCTGTACTGTCTGTCTCCCCCTTAAATTGCTTCCCTTGCCTCTTTCTTCTCCTGAGAGTGGGGTATATCCTATTTTGTCAAATCTTTCTCTGATTCGTCACTTTATCTGCCACTCAAATAGATTTCATTTTCAAAATGAGTGCTTCTTTCTACAAACCAACTTTATCTTTGTTGTTTGGGATTAAAGGTGTGTGCTAAGGGCTGAGCCCCACTGCAATTAGAAACAGGTTCAAATATCCTGCAACACTGGCCAGATAGAGAGGAAAGCAAAACAAAATAAAAACAAACAAACAAAAAAACAAAAACCAGAATGCTCTGAAGTTCAATATAGGCACTTGTATACTTCTTTGTGTGGGTATCTAAAATTTCCCTAAGCTAAAATCTAAAAACAAAACTTTCAGAGAGTAGTGGTCTCCTTATATAATCAGGCTGGTTTCTAATTCACTGAGTAACACAAGCTGGCCTGAAACTTATGATCCTCCTGCCTCATCTTTCTGGGAACTGAGGGCTTGCATGCCAGCACATCTGGTAAGATAAAAGTTTCAATAAGGCACACAAACTATTGGTGTTACCGCTCCTGTTCTTCCTCTAGGTTTAGTGTACTGTGCCACCCAGTATTCTATCTGCATATGCAGAGAGCATCTTCATTGTCTTTACACACCTCCAATATCCAGTCCACTGTTAGTTTCATTAACCCCATCTCCAGAAAAGCTCTGTGATTGGACTCCTTTCAACCACTGGGACCAGCCTTGCATAAGTGACCCTCAGAGTTTGCAAAATTGTCCATATCCCTCTCCTTATGTCTACTCCCGCCCCTCAAGTTTGCTCTCTACAGGGAAGTCAGGGTCATTTTTCTAAAGTATGAATTGTATCATTTCTTCCTTGCCTAGAACTGCCCAACAGTATACACACACACGCACACGCACATGCACACAGACTGGTAGGGATCAAAGCCAGGTCTTGAGAGAGTCTGGGCAAATATTAATCTGGTAAACTATATTCCAAGCCCGAGGTTCTACTTAAGGATGAGTTATATATTCACCTCAGAGATCCCCAAGAAAAATGCCAAGAAGATGGTTTGATATCTGGGTCTATCTAACTTAAGAGAATAATTTATTTGGGGGTTTACAGCCTGTAATAAACACTTGTGAAAAAAGGGAGCCATTAGGAAAAAGCCGTAATACCCAGCATTTGGTACCAAGGGCAGAGGGACAGGAGATCTTTGATAATATCTAGAAGCCAAGTGAGTCCAAGGCATTGTGAGTCAACTCAGTCCCTGGGAGCTGTCTGGAAGTGGGGGCAGGGAAGATCTAAAGCCAGATAGTAACAGAATCAGAGACAAGAAAGAAAGGGGAAGAAAATGCCAACACATTTTCTGCAACCAGTGAAGATCTGGAATTGGCACTGGGGACAGTAATCTTAAACCAGAGTCTTCAGGTAGCCTAATATTCACAATCAACATGCACCTGACTGACTCATTCCCCATCTCATCCCACCCCTGTCTTTTCTCTCCCACTCCCACCCTACTTCCTTAGCCTCCCAAGTACCGGTTTTATAATCCAGTCTTTCATCTTCTTGTGGAGACAGGGTTTCACGTAGTGCTGGCTGGCCTCAAATTCTTTTTTATTTAAACAAACAAACAAACAAATAAATTTATTTTAAAATTAGAATTATTTTATGTGTATGAGTATTTTGCCTGCAAGTGTGTATGTGTACCACAAGTGTGCCTGACGCCTACCGCGGTCAGAAGGAGTCTTTAATTCCCTGGAATTGGAGTTATATAAGCCAGCTACCCTGTGGGTGCTGGGAACCGAACTTGGTCTTATTCAAGAGTAACAAATGTTATTGATTGGTGAGCCATCTCTCCAGCACTGGTTTCCATTTTAACCAACGACGCTAGAATTTCAGGTATGAGGCACCATGACATAAGCCTTTAGGTAATTTATTTAAGACAGTGTCTCACTATATAGCCCAAACTTGGTGCGGTCCACTGCCTCTACCTGCCGAGTGCTGGAATTAAAGGCTAGCACAGCCATTCCTGGCCCTGACCTTTCATCTTAAAATGTCTATTTACAAAGCACTTTCAGAGTTGACAATAATCAAATCTAACAA
>NW_021626405.1:0-1500 GCF_004785775.1 Grammomys surdaster
GATCTTGAAGTTCTAGGAAAGCCAGGGCGACCTGGTCCCACCCCCGCCCGGAAAAAAGATGGCTGCGATGATGTCCTTTCTTAGGACACCTTTGGATTAATCATGAAAATAACTATCCTCTGAGCAGCTGTTGGTAGTTTAAACCTCCTTGGTCTCTTGCTGATTGTGTTAGTGACTAGCTGTTGCGTTCACAGGTGACTCGTCAAGATGGTTCGCTACTCTCTTGACCCGGAAAATCCCACAAAATGTAAGCGACTGAAAAGGGCATGCTTCTGTTTTGATTTGAGGGTTAGAGTGTTTGTTTGGTGTGTTCATCATTCAGTAAAAATGAACTTTTTTTCCCCTCCCTCTTGCTTGCAGCTTGTAAATCACGAGGTTCAAACCTTCGCGTTCACTTTAAGGTAAGGAAGTCATGTTAAAGAATCGTAATTTGCTCTTGAATGTCTTTGGAAGGTAGCTGCAGTGATGACTTTCTTAGGACACCTTTGGATGTACCGTGAAAATAAGTAAATTCTGAGCAGCTGCCTTGTTGGTCATCGGGTGGGGGTGCTTGAGCAAAACTTGGCACTGTTGTGGAACACGGGTGTATATAATTACAAGATGGTGGAGCTTAATGGTGAATTTATTGATCTCTCAAAATTTAACACTGTTAACCAAACCTTTCTGGCTTCTAATTATTAGAACACCCGGGAAACTGCCCAGGCCATCAAGGGCATGCACATCCGCAAAGCTACCAAGTACCTGAAGGATGTCACTTCAAAAAATCAATGTGTGCCATTCCGTCGGTATAATGGTGGAGTTGGTAGGTGCGCCCAGGTGAGAAATCTTTGAAGATGCTGTGGCAAATTATAAGAAAGTGGGAAAGTGTAGGCTAAAGTGTTTACAGTCCGGTTGCTGTGATGACTATCTTAGGACACCTTTGGATTAACCGTGAAATAAAACATGTTCTGAGCAACCTGGCCTTAGGCCTTAGTTCTTAACTGGGTCCCATGATGATACATCAAGGAAAGTAACAAACCCCTTACCTTTTTTCTTTCAGGCCAAACAATGGGGCTGGACACAGGGACGGTGGCCAAAGAAGAGTGCAGAGTTTTTGCTGCACATGCTTAAAAATGCAGAGAGTAATGCAGAACTTAAGGTACCTAAACCATTGCTGTCCTGTTATATCTTGAGGTCAGTCTGGTCTACATAGTAAGAAACTGCCTTTTAAAAAAAGGAGACAAGGGCTGGAGAGATAGATGGCTCAGCAGCTGAGAGCACTGACTGCTCTTTCAGAGTTCAGCTCTTCCAGAGGTCCTGAGTTCAATTCCCAGCAACCACATGGTGGTTCACAACCATCTGTAATGGGATCAGATGCCCTCTTCCAGTGTTTCTGAAGATGTCACAGTGTACTCACATAAAATAAATGAATCTTTTTGAGAGGAGAGGTTTGAGACAGGGTTTCTCTGTGTATCCCTAGCTGTTCTGGAGCTCACCCTATAGACCAGGCTGACCTCAAAC
>NW_021626406.1:0-1497 GCF_004785775.1 Grammomys surdaster
GATCTTGAAGTTCTAGGAAAGCCAGGGCGACCTGGTCCCACCCCCGCCCGGAAAAAAGATGGCTGCGATGATGTCCTTTCTTAGGACACCTTTGGATTAATCATGAAAATAACTATGCTCTGAGCAGCTGTTGGTAGTTTAAACCTCCTTGGTCTCTTGCTGATTGTGTTAGTGACTAGCTGTTGTGTTCACAGGTGACTCGTCAAGATGGTTCGCTACTCTCTTGACCCGGAAAATCCCACAAAATGTAAGCGACTGAAAAGGGCATGCTTCTGTTTTGATTTGAGGATTAGAGTGTTTGTTTGGTGTGTTCATCATTCAGTAAAAATGAACTTTTTCCCCTCCCTCTTGCTTGCAGCTTGTAAATCACGAGGTTCAAATCTTCGCGTTCACTTTAAGGTAAGGAAGTCATGTTAAAGAATCGTAATTTGCTCCTGAATGTCTTTGGAAGGTAGCTGCAGTGATGACTTTCTTAGGACACCTTTGGATTTACCGTGAAAATAAGTAAATTCTGAGCAGCTGCCTTGTTGGTCATCGGGTGGGGGTGCTTGAGCAAAACTTGGCACTGTTGTGGAACACGGTTGTATATAATTACAAGATGGTGGAGCTTAATGGTGAACTTATTGATCTCTCAAAATTTAACACTGTTAACCAAACCTTTCTGGCTTCTAATTATTAGAACACCCGGGAAACTGCCCAGGCCATCAAGGGCATGCACATCCGCAAAGCTACCAAGTACCTGAAGGATGTCACTTTAAAAAAACAATGTGTGCCATTCCTTCGGTATAATGGTGGAGTTGGTAGGTGCGCCCAGGTGAGAAATCTTTGAAGATGCTGTGGCAAATTATAAGAATGTGGGAAAGTGTAGGCTAAAGTGTTTACAGTCTGGTTGCTGTGATGACTATCTTAGGACACCTTTGGATTAACCGTGAAATAAAACATGTTCTGAGCAACCTGGCCTAGGCCTTAGTTCTTAACTGGGTCCCATGATGATACATCAAGGAAAGTAACAAACCCCTTACCTTTTTTCTTTCAGGCCAAACAATGGGGCTGGACACAGGGACGGTGGCCAAAGAAGAGTGCAGAGTTTTTGCTGCACATGCTTAAAAATGCAGAGAGTAATGCAGAACTTAAGGTACCTAAACCATTGCTGTCCTGTTATATCTTGAGGTCAGTCTGGTCTACATAGTAAGAAACTGCCTTTTAAAAAAAGGAGACAAGGGCTGGAGAGATAGATGGCTCAGCAGCTGAGAGCACTGACTGCTCTTTCAGAGTTCAGCTCTTCCAGAGGTCCTGAGTTCAATTCCCAGCAACCACATGGTGGTTCACAACCATCTGTAATGGGATCAGATGCCCTCTTCCAGTGTTTCTGAAGATGTCACAGTGTACTCACATAAAATAAATGAATCTTTTTGAGAGGAGAGGTTTGAGACAGGGTTTCTCTGTGTAGCCCTAGCTGTTCTGGAGCTCACCCTATAGACCAGGCTGACCTCAAAC
>NW_021626407.1:0-5251 GCF_004785775.1 Grammomys surdaster
GTCACCACAGACGTTACTTCCTCTAAACTCAGGAGTCAGAAAGGTTCTCTAGTCTTACTGAGGTTATCCCTGGGCTGCTTTATAAGAGCAAGAAGGACAGAGAAAGACCCAAAGGGAAAAGTGAAGGGTGGGAACAATTGAGCTAGCTCTATCTGAAGACAAATGGCCCTGAGCGTAAATGATCCTTAAAGTGTCAACAGAAAACTGTAATTTTAATTTTTTAAAAGTTTATTTTTAATAACAGTTCTTAAATGCTTTAACCTCCCTTCTAGCCCACCACCCACCAGAGGGAGTGGAAGAGAAATGATACGGGGGAAGTGGACCCATATAGAAAGGTTCTTTGGCGCAATTCCCATCTGTGTTGTCTAAAAATAGGCACTTTAGTCCACAGGTTAACAGGCAGTGGCAGCTTGATTCACTCGCAAACACTTTACAGAAATATCAGCAGTCCTGCTCAGTAGAGTCGGGTTAGCAGCGGTGGTGGCGAGACCCAGCAGCAACTGCTAGGTCTCAGCTTAATTGGAAGGAGTCAGCACGAGGGACCAGGGCCAACAAGAACGCCGGGAAAAGTTCTTGGCTGTGTCTCTCAGTGAAGACAAGAGACTAACAAACATTTAGCTATGGAATCAAGCCAAACTCACACTCCGTCAGGTCCTTTTTATACTCCCTCCAAACATCACGTGTCCTGCGTGGGTCTTGTCTCACCACGTGCGTCTGTCTCAGCTGACCTCACTCTGTCAATCAGTCCGAATCCGGGGAAGCGGCAAGACCCTGCAGCACACCATCAGACGTTTTTGATGCGTTATTCTGTATGGAGTCCTGAAACATGGGCTCACTTACTGAGCACTGTAAGGCAGAGCAATACCTGCGTGTCGGTAGAAAAAAAAATTCATCATGTGTCCTTGCACGTGCTTGCTTTAGCAAAACATCTTTTCTACTATGTCTGCTTCAGCTAAACATTCCTTCCTGAGTCTGCCTTAGCCTTTCACCTGTGTCCGCTTCAGCAAAACACTCGTTCACGTGTTTGCCCCACTAAAACACCATCCAACACAACTGACTTTCCAAAGAACTTTTAAGTTTCCACTTCAGAAAGCTGTGGGTGATAAACACTCTGAGGAAACAAAGGCCACACAGCAGCTCCTCTGGGTACCAAGAGTGTAGCATGAATAGTATTGGAAGTCCTGTCAGCTCCTCCTCAGGAGCTGACTCTGGGAGAGAGACTCAAGGATGTTTATGCAAATGTCCTCCACAATCCTTCCCTGGGGGAAGCTGTCCCTGGCTCTGTAACACGGAGGAAAGAAAACAGTGAAGAGCTAAGGCTGTTAGAAACCCGGTGCTTCTGCCAGTGGAACTGCTTGGGTCCTGGCCATCAACCCTGACCACCTGAGACTGATCCTTGGGTCCCAGATAGTCATGGATGCAGAGCTGCTCACAGAACTCAGCCCTTTCTGCTGAACTTTGACTACTGCTGACTTTCAGACAGGAGGAGTCACAGTCTTCAGTTCCACACTCTCCTGGGCACCCACAAGGTGCCAGTGCATAATTCCAGTGAGAAGACCACGCAAACATTATGAAGACATTCATGTCCGGGAAACGGCGAGTGGAGAAGAGTGGGAAGTGAAGGGGGGAGGGGGGAGATTCAGAGGGCTGAGAACAAGGAGTATGTACACGTATGAAATCATCAATGAACAAATTTAATTAAAAAAAAAACACTCAAAGGGAGCTGGAGAGAGGGCTCAGTGTGGACTCAAGTTGAATCCCCAGAACTCACGTGGCAGTTCAGAACTGCCTGCGGTGCCTCCTCCTGGCCTCCGTGTGCGTCAAGCAAGCACATGGTACACAGACACACATGGGAGCAAAACAGCCACACACATAAAGTAAAATAATTTATGAACATCTCTAAGAGCCAGACCTGATGGTTGTATACCTTTGATTCCAGTGCCAGATCTATAAAGAGAGACACTGTCTCAGGGGAGAAAACCGTCAGGAAATTTAACTTGGGATTAGACAGAATTTGCTGCAACACTTGTGAAAACAGTCACAAACAGGCTTCTGACATTCTTTAGTAGGGATCAAGGAGGTCTGCATAATCAAATACCTTCCAAGTGTGTAAAGCATTGCATCTGATGGACAGGCAGCACTCCAGTATTCAGAAAAGAGTGATGTAGAAAACAGTGAGCACCTCCTCCTCTTTAGGAGAAAGTGTGAGTTCTTGTTTTATAAGAGCCAACATCACATACATACGAAAAGACTGCTTAAATACAATTCTTCATGGCTGGCTACCAGCAATAATTTGATTAGTGTATGTTCCTTATGTACCTATGTATCTGGGGTCACATGAAATATTTCTCAGGGGAAACGGGCAGGTCTGGAAAATGTTTAAGATGTCCTGGCATAGAGAGGCCTAGGAGTGAACTCAGACACGTACAGCCACCTACTTGTCAAAGAAGACATCAAAGCATACACTGGAGAAGTGACACACACACACCCCCAACAAAGGGGGCGGAGAGCTGCACATCCACATGAGGAAGAAGAGAGGAGACGTCGTCTCTCACTCTGTAGAGAAAGCTGCTCGGGGTCTGGACACACCTAGTCAGTGGAGTGCTTGCCCACCATCCGTGAAGTCTGGGGTTTGATCTCCAACAGTGTACAGACCACAGCGAAGCCATTCTGGGATTGAAGGCATTGCCAGAAACCAACAGGCATGTCAAGAAATTCGGTGAAATTTCAAAAGCTTCTTCATAGCAGTCATGAGAGTAAATCGACAGCCTTCAGAATGGGAGGATATATATTTCATATACACGAAAGGAGATTGATACTGAGAACATGTGAAGAACTCAAGAGGCCCAGAATATGACACATGGGATAATTTGCTTCCTATTGAAGCACGAGGACCTGATTTCTGATGTCCAGCCATCCTGTAAAAGCTGGAAGTGGTGGTGTGGCTCTGACATTCTTCTCTGGCCTCTCAATGTATACATGAGGACATGCAACTACGTTCACATATTGGCACACATGAACACATGCACACCAACAACACAAATTACCTCAGGAAAGTCAACATTTAATTTAATTTTACTTTTTTTTTTTTGACAGGGTTTCTCTGTGTAGCTCTGGCTGTCCTGGAACTCACTCTGTAGACCATGTTGGCCTTGAACTCAGAGACCCACCAGCCTCCATCTCCTGAGTGCTGGGATTAAAGGTGTGTGTAACTACTACCTGGCTCCCCTGAAAATTTAAAGACCAGGAAAAAAACCTTCCAATTTACAAATGGGTCAATGGATTGAGAACACACGAACAGCCATCGAAATCATGGGAAATGTTTAACACTTACGCCATCAATGCAACTCAGTGAGACTAGCACTGGATCACAGGGCATCCCTGGCAGGCTGGCTGTCCAGAAAGTGCTGAGAAATGCTGCTTAGAACACAGGGTGCACGGAAGCTGTGCCTCCTGCACATGGGGATTTCTGCTGCAGCCTGCTGGTCAGTCGTCAACACCTAAATCTGTAACTACCGTGTTATCCAGCTCTCTCTCCCACTTGGGAGGAAGCCCATCTAAGTCAGCACATGGCAGTTCCCTGCACACGCATGTTGTCTGAGGCACTACCGCTCTACAGATCCATGTGTCTGTGTTCATGGATCCATGTACATGTATGTGTGTATGAGTGTGAGACACACATGCCGAGGGGGACAAGAAATTACAGGGACAAATGAGAGTAAAGATGGGATGTGTGTGAGCGCCGTGCAAAGACCCACAGGAAAGTGTCATGGCGCCGACGGTTCTTATGAGAATTCAACATTAGTAACCATGAGATAACCAGTGCACACACATCTCATGGGGAAGACGGCAAACACCTGGGTATCAGAGAAACTGACCCCAACAGACAAATCCCAGGTTAAGTCAGGAGATGCCCTAAGAACCTGGGCCTTGCTGACTAGACTGTCTTGTCAACTGAGACTCACGGTCTCTGAGAGCTGGGGACAACCTTGGGAGATTTATACCTTACAGAGTTGGCCCTGAAAACTCCTGAAACTGAAGAGAAAGGACTCTTCCCAGTGGGTCTCTTCCCCTGTTTGTCCACAGAGCCACTGTCAAAGTCTGAAACCCACGTTTCCAAAAAGTCTTTTAAAGAAGGTGGTGGCGTGAGCACGAGCTGTATTGGAAACGCCAGTGGACCCCCATCTCACGGTTCTACAGCGGAAAGCCAGTGCTTTGGGAGCTTACAAGGGGGATTCAGCTGTTACGAAGCAGTCAGGATAATCTACATACAGAAGCTAAAAACGGAGGATACTGGGATGTACCAGCGCGAGATCACCAATGACTTCATCTCCAAAAAGAGCAATCCGTTTCTCCTGGCCGTGTAGAGTGAGCGACCCCTCATCTCTCCTGGTATACACATTTATTTATTCTCTTTTAACAAAGCCATATTTATTCTTATCTCATGATAACATGAGAGCCAGGGTGCCAGTGTGGAGGTCAGAGGACAGCAATATGAAGTCAGTTCTCACCTTCCACCTCTACCCGGGTTTCAGGGACTGAACTCAGATCGTCAAATGTGTACATTAAGCTTTTGCGCCCACCGTACCATCTCCCATGCAGATTACTGGGGGATTCTGTGTTTACCAGTGCTGTGACAGGGGAAGACCATCAGCTGAGACACCCATAGACTGAGGCATGGTACTAATTACCCCACACTTGGGAGGCTGAGGCATGCGGATGGAGAGTAAGGCCAGCCTTGGCTACAGAGCAAGAGCTGTCTCTACACTGCTTGTATACACCGTGCTTGTGGGAGAACTGGGAGAATATACCCTGCCAATGCCCTCACCCATCCTAATCTACCTTCTTCCAGGGCGTGCATTTCCCCAAGGATCAAACAGATGTCACACACCATCAAGAGTTCCTTTCCATGTGTCCAGTGAGGATGAGTTTATTGTGACTCCTCTTCTACTTTCTCTCCATGACAGGTAAACAACAACCAAAACATAAAGGAAGGTCTCTGCTCTCACCTTGCGTATTGTCGCAGCTGCTGCTCCATGTCTGCTGGGACTGCTTGGCTAATATTCGTCATCGGTTACCTCTCAGCTCATAGCAGGAAAAGTGACTTGTCCTCTACCATATCCTGGCTTCCACGATGCTCCCAGGAGTCACGGCTCCCAGGGTGCTCCCCAACTCAGAAACCAAACAACAGTGACAATGTCTCTCACTTATTAAGGGCAAGAAGTAACAACGTTCTCAGTGAGGACAAGCC
>NW_021626408.1:0-5251 GCF_004785775.1 Grammomys surdaster
GTCACCACAGACGTTACTTCCTCTAAACTCAGGAGTCAGAAAGGTTCTCTAGTCTTACTGAGGTTATCCCTGGGCTGCTTTATAAGAGCAAGAAGGACAGAGAAAGACCCAAAGGGAAAAGTGAAGGGTGGGAACAATTGAGCTAGCTCTATCTGAAGACAAATGGCCCTGAGCGTAAATGATCCTCAAAGTGTCAACAGAAAACTGTAATTTTAATTTTTTAAAAGTTTATTTTTAATTACAGTTCTTAAATGCTTTAACCTCCCTTCTAGCCCACCACCCACCAGAGGGAGTGGAAGAGAAATGATACGGGGGAAGTGGACCCATATAGAAAGGTTCTTTGGCGCAATTCCCATCTGTGTTGTCTAAAAATAGGCACTTTAGTCCACAGGTTAACAGGCAGTGGCAGCTTGATTCACTCGCAAACACTTTACAGAAATATCAGCAGTCCTGCTCAGTAGAGTCGGGTTAGCAGCGGTGGTGGCGAGACCCAGCAGCAACTGCTAGGTCTCAGCTTAATTGGAAGGAGTCAGCACGAGGGACCAGGGCCAACAAGAACGCCGGGAAAAGTTCTTGGCTGTGTCTCTCAGTGAAGACAAGAGACTAACAAACATTTAGCTATGGAATCAAGCCAAACTCACACTCCGTCAGGTCCTTTTTATACTCCCTCCAAACATCACGTGTCCTGCGTGGGTCTTGTCTCACCACGTGCGTCTGTCTCAGCTGACCTCACTCTGTCAATCAGTCCGAATCCGGGGAAGCGGCAAGACCCTGCAGCACACCATCAGACGTTTTTGATGCGTTATTCTGTATGGAGTCCTGAAACATGGGCTCACTTACTGAGCACTGTAAGGCAGAGCAATACCTGCGTGTCGGTAGAAAAAAAAATTCATCATGTGTCCTTGCACGTGCTTGCTTTAGCAAAACATCTTTTCTACTATGTCTGCTTCAGCTAAACATTCCTTCCTGAGTCTGCCTTAGCCTTTCACCTGTGTCCGCTTCAGCAAAACACTCGTTCACGTGTTTGCCCCACTAAAACACCATCCAACACAACTGACTTTCCAAAGAACTTTTAAGTTTCCACTTCAGAAAGCTGTGAGTGATAAACACTCTGAGGAAACAAAGGCCACACAGCAGCTCCTCTGGGTACCAAGAGTGTAGCATGAATAGTATTGGAAGTCCTGTCAGCTCCTCCTCAGGAGCTGACTCTGGGAGAGAGACTCAAGGATGTTTATGCAAATGTCCTCCACAATCCTTCCCTGGGGGAAGCTGTCCCTGGCTCTGTAACACGGAGGAAAGAAAACAGTGAAGAGCTAAGGGCGTTAGAAACCCGGTGCTTCTGCCAGTGGAACTGCTTGGGTCCTGGCCATCAACCCTGACCACCTGAGACTGATCCTTGGGTCCCAGATAGTCATGGATGCAGAGCTGCTCACAGAACTCAGCCCTTTCTGCTGAACTTTGACTACTGCTGACTTTCAGACAGGAGGAGTCACAGTCTTCAGTTCCACACTCTCCTGGGCACCCACAAGGTGCCAGTGCATAATTCCAGTGAGAAGACCGCGCAAACATTATGAAGACATTCATGTCCGGGAAACGGCGAGTGGAGAAGAGTGGGAAGTGAAGGGGGGAGGGGGGAGATTCAGAGGGCTGAGAACAAGGAGAATGTACACGTATGAAATCATCAATGAACAAATTTAATTAAAAAAAAAACACTCAAAGGGAGCTGGAGAGAGGGCTCAGTGTGGACTCAAGTTGAATCCCCAGAACTCACGTGGCAGTTCAGAACTGCCTGCGGTGCCTCCTCCTGGCCTCCGTGTGCGTCAAGCAAGCACATGGTACACAGACACACATGGGAGCAAAACAGCCACACACATAAAGTAAAATAATTTATGAACATCTCTAAGAGCCAGACCTGATGGTTGTATACCTTTGATTCCAGTGCCAGATCTATAAAGAGAGACACTGTCTCAGGGGAGAAAACCGTCAGGAAATTTAACTTGGGATTAGACAGAATTTGCTGCAACACTTGTGAAAACAGTCACAAACAGGCTTCTGACATTCTTTAGTAGGGATCAAGGAGGTCTGCATAATCAAATACCTTCCAAGTGTGTAAAGCATTGCATCTGATGGACAGGCAGCACTCCAGTATTCAGAAAAGAGTGATGTAGAAAACAGTGAGCACCTCCTCCTCTTTAGGAGAAAGTGTGAGTTCTTGTTTTATAAGAGCCAACATCACATACATACGAAAAGACTGCTTAAATACAATTCTTCATGGCTGGCTACCAGCAATAATTTGATTAGTGTATGTTCCTTATGTACCTATGTATCTGGGGTCACATGAAATATTTCTCAGGGGAAACGGGCAGGTCTGGAAAATGTTTAAGATGTCCTGGCATAGAGAGGCCTAGGAGTGAACTCAGACACGTACAGCCACCTACTTGTCAAAGAAGACATCAAAGCATACACTGGAGAAGTGACACACACACACCCCCAACAAAGGGGGCGGAGAGCTGCACATCCACATGAGGAAGAAGAGAGGAGACGTCGTCTCTCACTCTGTAGAGAAAGCTGCTCGGGGTCTGGACACACCTAGTCAGTGGAGTGCTTGCCCACCATCCGTGAAGTCTGGGGTTTGATCTCCAACAGTGTACAGACCACAGCGAAGCCATTCTGGGATTGAAGGCATTGCCAGAAACCAACAGGCATGTCAAGAAATTCGGTGAAATTTCAAAAGCTTCTTCATAGCAGTCATGAGAGTAAATCGACAGCCTTCAGAATGGGAGGATATATATTTCATATACACGAAAGGAGATTGATACTGAGAACATGTGAAGAACTCAAGAGGCCCAGAATATGACACATGGGATAATTTGCTTCCTATTGAAGCACGAGGACCTGATTTCTGATGTCCAGCCATCCTGTAAAAGCTGGAAGTGGTGGTGTGGCTCTGACATTCTTCTCTGGCCTCTCAATGTATACATGAGGACATGCAACTACGTTCACATATTGGCACACATGAACACATGCACACCAACAACACAAATTACCTCAGGAAAGTCAACATTTAATTTAATTTTACTTTTTTTTTTTTGACAGGGTTTCTCTGTGTAGCTCTGGCTGTCCTGGAACTCACTCTGTAGACCATGTTGGCCTTGAACTCAGAGACCCACCAGCCTCCATCTCCTGAGTGCTGGGATTAAAGGTGTGTGTAACTACTACCTGGCTCCCCTGAAAATTTAAAGACCAGGAAAAAAACCTTCCAATTTACAAATGGGTCAATGGATTGAGAACACACGAACAGCCATCGAAATCATGGGAAATGTTTAACACTTACGCCATCAATGCAACTCAGTGAGACTAGCACTGGATCACAGGGCATCCCTGGCAGGCTGGCTGTCCAGAAAGTGCTGAGAAATGCTGCTTAGAACACAGGGTGCACGGAAGCTGTGCCTCCTGCACATGGGGATTTCTGCTGCAGCCTGCTGGTCAGTCGTCAACACCTAAATCTGTAACTACCGTGTTATCCAGCTCTCTCTCCCACTTGGGAGGAAGCCCATCTAAGTCAGCACATGGCAGTTCCCTGCACACGCATGTTGTCTGAGGCACTACCGCTCTACAGATCCATGTGTCTGTGTTCATGGATCCATGTACATGTATGTGTGTATGAGTGTGAGACACACATGCCGAGGGGGACAAGAAATTACAGGGACAAATGAGAGTAAAGATGGGATGTGTGTGAGCGCCGTGCAAAGACCCACAGGAAAGTGTCATGGCGCCGACGGTTCTTATGAGAATTCAACATTAGTAACCATGAGATAACCAGTGCACACACATCTCATGGGGAAGACGGCAAACACCTGGGTATCAGAGAAACTGACCCCAACAGACAAATCCCAGGTTAAGTCAGGAGATGCCCTAAGAACCTGGGCCTTGCTGACTAGACTGTCTTGTCAACTGAGACTCACGGTCTCTGAGAGCTGGGGACAACCTTGGGAGATTTATACCTTACAGAGTTGGCCCTGAAAACTCCTGAAACTGAAGAGAAAGGACTCTTCCCAGTGGGTCTCTTCCCCTGTTTGTCCACAGAGCCGCTGTCAAAGTCTGAAACCCACGTTTCCAAAAAGTCTTTTAAAGAAGGTGATGGTATGAGCACGAGCTGTATTGGAAACGCCAGTGGACCCCCATCTCACGGTTCTACAGCGGAAAGCCAGTGCTTTGGGAGCTTACAAGGGGGATTCAGCTGTTACGAAGCAGTCAGGATAATCTACATACAGAAGCTAAAAACGGAGGATACTGGGATGTACCAGCGCGAGATCACCAATGACTTCATCTCCAAAAAGAGCAATCCGTTTCTCCTGGCCGTGTAGAGTGAGCGACCCCTCATCTCTCCTGGTATACACATTTATTTATTCTCTTTTAACAAAGCCATATTTATTCTTATCTCATGATAACATGAGAGCCATGGTGCCAGTGTGGAGGTCAGAGGACAGCAATATGAAGTCAGTTCTCACCTTCCACCTCTACCCGGGTTTCAGGCACTGAACTCAGATCGTCAAATGTGTACATTAAGCTTTTGCGCCCACCGTACCATCTCCCATGCAGATTACTGGGGGATTCTGTGTTTACCAGTGCTGTGACAGGAGAAGACCATCAGCTGAGACACCCATAGACTGAGGCATGGTACTAATTACCCCACACTTGGGAGGCTGAGGCATGCGGATGGAGAGTAAGACCAGCCTTGGCTACAGAGCAAGAGCTGTCTCTACACTGCTTGTATACACCGTGCTTGTGGGAGAACTGAGAGAACATACCCTGCCAATGCCCTCACCCATCCTAATCTACCTTCTTCCAGGGCGTGCATTTCCCCAAGGATCAAACAGATGTCACACACCATCAAGAGTTCCTTTCCATGTGTCCAGTGAGGATGAGTTTATTGTGACTCCTCTTCTACTTTCTCTCCATGACAGGTAAACAACAACCAAAACATAAAGGAAGGTCTCTGCTCTCACCTTGCGTATTGTTGCAGCTGCTGCTCCATGTCTGCTGGGACTGCTTGGCTAATATTCGTCATCGGTTACCTCTCAGCTCATAGCAGGAAAAGTGACTTGTCCTCTACCATATCCTGGCTTCCAGGGTGCTCCCAGGAGTCACGGCTCCCAGGGTGCTCCCCAACTCAGGAACCAAACAACAGTGACAATGTCTCCCACTTATTAAGGGCAAGAAGTAACAACGTTCTCAGTGAGGACAAGCC
>NW_021626409.1:0-5255 GCF_004785775.1 Grammomys surdaster
TGGCCAGTGGAGTCAACAGGAGTCAGGATGCCAGAAGCAAAAGATTGGAGTGACACAAGAAAGCAGGAAGCTTCCAGAAGCTCAGAAGAGTAGAGTGTGGATTCTTTCCTAGAGTTTCTAGAAGCAGCCAAGCCTAGAGTACCTACTTTATGCTTCAGAATAGCAAGAGAGTTATCTTGTCTCCTTTCAGTGCTAGGGATTGAAGTGCATGTGCCTGTGTCTTTGCTTGTATGCGTGTATATGGGTGTGTGCGCTTGTATGTATGTTTGTGTGTGTATGTATGTGTATGTGCATGCATGTGTGTGCAAGTGTGGGTGTTCGTGATGGGACCATGGGCTTTATGCATGCCATGCACACACTGGCCATGGAGTTGTATTCCTAGCCTGAACCTAGCGCTAGCCTTTTTCGTTTAGTTGAACTACACCCCAGCCCTTGTGGCTTTGGTTTTGCTTCCTTTGAGGCGGGGTCCATGTAGCTCAGGCTGGTGCCTATGAATGATATTGAGTTCCCGACTCTTCTGTCTCCCTTCCCAAGTGTTGGGGTTACAGGCATACACCACCACACCCTGTGGCTTTAATTATTTCAATGCCTACTTTTAGTGATGGTTCTTAAATGGTGTGACCTCCCGTCTAGAAGAGGTCGTGGAAAAGAAAGGTTTTTATGATACAGGCTAAGTGGACCTGTTGAGAAGTGTTTTTTTGGAGCAAATCCCGTCTGTGTTGTCAGGAAATCAGCAGTTCAGTTCACGGGTCAGCAGTTGCAGCTGGATCCACTCGCTAACACTTCATGAATATAGCAGCATTCCTGTTCAGTAGATTCGGGATAACAAACATGAATCAGCAGCGGTGGCCCGACCTAGCAGGAACAGCCAGGCCTCGGCCTCAGCAGGAATCCGCAGGAGGAACCAGGACCATCAGGGACCCCGGGGAAGGTCTTGGCTGTGCCTCTCTCAGTGAAGCACAGATCAAGAAATGTTGCAAAGCTAGCTATGCAAGCAAGCCCACGTCACTGTCCATCGACTCTTACACTCCCCCCAAATGTGTCCTTCACGGGTCTCGCCTCAGCACCTGAGTCTGACTTAGGCAAACTCCAAGTGAGTCTGTATCAGCTGACATCACTCTGTCAATCGGCCTGCAACCACAGAAGTGGCAAGAATCTGCCTAACACCACCAGGAGCTCCACAACACGTGTAAGGCAGACCGATACATGTGTGTCATTAGCACAGAATCCTTCCATGACGGGTCTTTTCACACGCTTGCTCAGAGAAATGTTTCTTCACGAATCTGCCTTAGCGAATCTTCCTTTCGCCTGTGTCTGCTTCAGCCAAATGTCCTTTGACATAACTGACTTTCTGAAGAAGCCACAAGCTCCCACATCAACACCCAGTCTGAGGGCATGTTGGAGACTGAACTCAGGGTTTCACGCATGCCAGGCTAGCCCTCTACCAGCTGAGGCACACCCCCAGACCTCTTCCCCCCACCTTTGACTTTTGAGGCAAGGTCTCATTATATCTCCCCAGAACTCAACGTATAATACCTGCTGGCCTCGTATTTGCGGTCCTCTTGCCCCCATTTGCCAGGTATTGGGATTATGGGAGTGTGTCACCACACCCAACTAATTTTGTAGACTCCACCCTTTTCTTTCAAAAAACGTTCTCTCTCTCTCTCTCTCTCTCTCTCGGTGTGAGTGTGTGCGTGCGCAGAGATCCAAGGATTTAGAGCTAAGAGATGAACTGAGCAAGTGCAGGCACACCCCATGCTGCTGTCTTCTGCCTTATGTTTCAAGACACCTGTCTCAGGACTGTCCTCCCACCGTTAGCGTCCTCTGGATGCACGACACTCCCAACTCAACTGGGAGTTCCCAGGACAAATCTCAAAGTATCCCTGTACTGGATGGAGTCGGGAGATCTGGGGGCCACGGGGCAGAGAATGGTGGTCCTGCAGCCTGGAGGTCAGAGCCTACTGTGCTCAGGAATCAGGTTAGCCCATAGCACTTGGAGCCCAGTCACATCCCTGCTACAGCCCAGACATGAGCTGCAGTTCTCCCCGTCAACACCAGGGGGTGACATTGAACATACAGTTAATACTAACCTTTCCCGAAGCGTTAAGTTACTGTGCAGACAGGTTTCCATTCTTGTCCCAGCAGATCTGGATCTACCTCCCAGGAGCTTACTCTGACTTACTGGATCCTTCTTGTGTGTTTGAGGAATCCACTGTTAGGGCCATAACTCGTGAAGAAGACAAGGTGACCACAGGGAGAACAGTGAGAAAGCGACTAGAGATATCCCTGAACCATCAGACTCAAGCCCCACTCAGCCAGCACGGGATGCTGGCAAGTCTCTCTAAAACCCACCATGGGATGATATTCTTTCCAGGACACACCTGTACACCCAGGTAGAGTAGAAGGTGGGAAATCCAGGAGGTAGGAAGAATTCTGGGATAAAGCCAGGCAATGGTGATTCACCTAGAAAGATGAGAGGAGACAGACACGTGGTACCCTGAGCACAGGTAACCAGCCACATTCAGATTACTAAAATCTGTATTCCATCTTTGCTACCCTAGACCCAATGGGAGGGCACCCTACGGCCCCTCTTTCCCGGCTCTTACATGACGTATGCTTTCCCTTCTGCAGCTCTCCAGCCTGGATCTTATTCTTTCTCTGGTATGGTGATTCCGCTTCTTCCTTGGTTCCCTTGCCAGCAAATCCCAAAGTCCCACCTCTGTCTCCCTGCCCAGCCATTGGCTGCTGGCAACTTTATTTACCAGAACTAGCTGGGAGCAGGGGCCTTCAGCGTCTCACATGTGGAATTCTAGTGCAATTTTGGGGACCCATAATGCAAGCATTAAACCAAATCCACAACAGGTGAAAAATATTGATCTATTTGAATTCTTCTACTTGCAGATATCCAGTTAGACTCACACGACTTTTTGATGATGCTTTCTTTTTTCCATTGTATGATTTTGACTATTTCGTCAAAAATCAAGTGTCCATAGGTGTGTGAATTTGTTTCAGGGTTATCAATTTTATTCCATTTATCAACCTGTCTCTATACCAATAGCATGCGGTTTTTATTACTATTACTTTGTAGTACAGCTTTAGATCTGGGATGGTGATTCCTCCAGAAGTTCTTTTATTGTTTTAGCTATTCTGTTTTGTTGTTGTTTTGTTTTTCCATATGAAGTTGAGCATTTCTCTTACAAAGGTCTGTAAAGGCTTGTGTTGGAATTTTGATGGGAATTGCTTGAATCTGTATATTGCTTTCAGTAAGATGGCCATTTTCACGATGTTTATCCTACCTATCCATGGTCATGAGAGATCTTTCCCATCTTCTGATGTCTTCTTCAGTTTCTTTCTTCAGGGACTTGAAGTTCTTGTCACATAGGTCTTTCACCTGCTTGGTTAGATTACTCCAAGATATTTTACATTACTTGTGGCGATTGTGAATAGTGTTGCCTCCCTATCTTCTTTCTCAACCCATTTATCGTTTGTATAAAAAAGGGCTATTGATTTGTTTGAGTTAATTTTGTATCCAGCCACTTTGCTGAAGGCATTTATCACCTGTAGGAGTTCTCTGGTGAATTTTTTGGGTTGTTTATGTATACTATCATATCATTTGCAAACAGTGATACTGTGCCTTCTTCCTTTCCCATCTGCATCCACTTGATCTCCTTCAGTTGTCTTATTGCTCTAGCTAGAACTGCAAGTACTACACTGAAGAGACAGGGAGAGAGCGGGCAGCCTTGTCTTCTCCCTGACTTTAGTGGAATTGCTTTGCATTTCTCTCCATTTAATTTGAGGTTGGCTAGTGGCTTGCTGTATATCGCCTTTATTGTGTTTAGGTTTGTACCTTGTATCTCTGATCTGTCCGAGACTTTTAACATGAAGGGATGTTGGATTTTGTCAAAGGCTTTTCCAGCATCTAATGATGTGATCATATGTTTTCTTTCTTTCAGTTTGCTTATATAGTGGGTTACATTGATAGATTTTCATATCTTGAACCACTCCTGCATCTCTGGGGTAAATCCTACTTGATCATGGTGGATGATGCCTTTGGTATGTTCTTGCATTTGGTTTACAAGTATTTTATTGAGTAGTTTTGCATCAATGTTCATAAGGAAAATTGACTTGAAATACTCTTTCTTAGTTGAGTCTTTGTGTGGTTTGGGTATAAGGGTGACCATGGCCTCATAGAATGTGTTTGGTAATATTCCTTCTGTTTCTATTTTGTGAAATAGTTTTAGGAGTATTGGTATCAGCTCTTCTTTGAAAGTGTGGTAGAATTCTGTGCTAAAACTAACTGGTTGGTGGCCTTTTTTTGGTTGGGAATCTTTTAATGACTTCTTCTATTTCCTTAGGGTTTATAGGACTATTTAGATAGTTTGCTTGATCTTGATTTAACTTTGGTAAATAGTATCTGTCTAGAAAATCATCCATCTCATTTCAATTTTCAAGTTTGTGGAGTACAAGCCTTTGAAGACTACTGATGCTTTGAACTTCCTCAGTGGGTGTTGTTGTACCTCCTTTCTCATGTCTGATGTTGTTGGTTTGGATACTGTCTCTCTGCCTTTTAATTAGTTTGGCTAAGGGTTTGTCTATCTTGTTGATTTTCTCAAAGAACCAGCTCTTGGTTTTGTTGATTCTTTGTATTTTTCTCTTTGTTTCTAATTGATTGATTTCAGCCCTGAGTTTTATTTTTCCTGCCATCTATTCTTCTTGAGTGTGTTTGCTTCTTTGTTTTCTAGAGCTTTCAAACACTTTTAAATTATTAGTATGAGGACTCTCTAATTTCTCTATGAGGCACTCAGTGCTGTGAACTTTCCTTCTGAGCACTGTTTTATCAGTGTCCGTAAGTTTGGGTTATGGTGTACCTTCATTTTCATTGTATTTTGGAAGGTATTTAATTTCTTTTTTTTCTTCCCTGATCCAGTGGTCACTGATTGGAGAGTTGTTAAATTTCCACGAGTGTGTAGGCTTTTTGTTGTTTCTGTTGTTGTTGAAGTCCAGCTTTAACCCATGGTGCTCTTATAGGATACATAGGATTATTTCAATTTTCTTGTGTCTGTTGAAGGGCTTGCTTTGTGACCCAGTATATGGTCAATTTTAGAGATGTTCCCATGAGGTTCTGAGAAGATGCTATCATCTTTTGTGTTTGGGTGAAACATTGGATGGAGCTCAGGGAGTCTTGTGGAAGAGTTGGGGTAAGGACTCAAAGGGGATAGGAACTCCACAGGAAGACCAACAGATTCGACTAACCT
>NW_021626410.1:0-5265 GCF_004785775.1 Grammomys surdaster
TGGCCAGTGGAGTCAACAGGAGTCAGGATGCCAGAAGCAAAAGATTGGAGTGACACAAGGAAAGCAGGAAGCTTCCAGAAGCTCAGAAGAGTAGAGTGTGGATTCTTTCGTAGAGTTTCTAGAAGCAGCCAAGCCTAGAGTACCTACTTTATGCTTCAGAATAGCAAGAGAGTTATCTTGTCTCCTTTCAGTGCTAGGGATTGAAGTGCATGTGCCTGTGTCTTTGCTTGTATGTGTGTATATGGGTGTGTGCGCTTGTATGTATGTTTGTGTGTGTATGTATGTGTATGTGCATGCATGTGTGTGCAAGTGTGGGTGTTCGTGATGGGACCATGGGCTTTATGCATGCCATGCACACACTGGCCATGGAGTTGTATTCCTAGCCTGAACCTAGCGCTAGCCTTTTTCGTTTAGTTGAACTACACCCCAGCCCTTGTGGCTTTGGTTTTGCTTCCTTTGAGGCGGGGTCCATGTAGCCCAGGCTAGTGCCTATGAATGATATTGAGCTCCCGACTCCTCTGTCTCCCTTCCCAAGTGTTGGGGTTACAGGCATACACCACCACACCCTGTGGCTTTAATTATTTCAATGCCTACTTTTAGTGATGGTTCTTAAATGGTGTGACCTCCCGTCTAGAAGAGGTCGTGGAAAAGAAAGGTTTTTATGATACAGGCTAAGTGGACCTGTTGAGAAGTGTTTTTTTGGAGCAAATCCCGTCTGTGTTGTCAGGAAATCAGCAGTTCAGTTCACGGGTCAGCAGTTGCAGCTGGATCCACTCGCTAACACTTCATGAATATAGCAGCATTCCTGTTCAGTAGATTCGGGATAACAAACATGAATCAGCAGCGGTGGCCCGACCTAGCAGGAACAGCCAGGCCTCGGCCTCAGCAGGAATCCGCAGGAGGAACCAGGACCATCAGGGACCCCGGGGAAGGTCTTGGCTGTGCCTCTCTCAGTGAAGCACAGATCAAGAAATGTTGCAAAGCTAGCTATGCAAGCAAGCCCACGTCACTGTCCATCGACTCTTACACTCCCCCCAAATGTGTCCTTCACGGGTCTCGCCTCAGCACCTGAGTCTGACTTAGGCAAACTCCAAGTGAGTCTGTATCAGCTGACATCACTCTGTCAATCGGCCTGCAACCACAGAAGTGGCAAGAATCTGCCTAACACCACCAGGAGCTCCACAACACGTGTAAGGCAGACCGATACATGTGTGTCATTAGCACAGAATCCTTCCATGACGGGTCTTTTCACACGCTTGCTCAGAGAAATGTTTCTTCACGAATCTGCCTTAGCGAATCTTCCTTTCGCCTGTGTCTGCTTCAGCCAAATGTCCTTTGACATAACTGACTTTCTGAAGAAGCCACAAGCTCCCACATCAACACCCAGTCTGAGGGCATGTTGGAGACTGAACTCAGGGTTTCACGCATGCCAGGCTAGCCCTCTACCAGCTGAGGCACACCCCCAGACCTCTTCCCCCCACCTTTGACTTTTGAGGCAAGGTCTCATTATATCTCCCCAGAACTCAACGTATAATACCTGCTGGCCTCGTATTTGCGGTCCTCTTGCCCCCATTTGCCAGGTATTGGGATTATGGGAGTGTGTCACCACACCCAACTAATTTTGTAGACTCCACCCTTTTCTTTCAAAAAACGTTCTCTCTCTCTCTCTCTCTCTCTCTCGGTGTGAGTGTGTGCGTGCGCAGAGATCCAAGGATTTAGAGCTAAGAGATGAACTGAGCAAGTGCAGGCACACCCCATGCTGCTGTCTTCTGCCTTATGTTTCAAGACACCTGTCTCAGGACTGTCCTCCCACCGTTAGCGTCCTCTGGATGCACGACACTCCCAACTCAACTGGGAGTTCCCAGGACAAATCTCAAAGTATCCCTGTACTGGATGGAGTCGGGAGATCTGGGGGCCACGGGGCAGAGAATGGTGGTCCTGCAGCCTGGAGGTCAGAGCCTACTGTGCTCAGGAATCAGGTTAGCCCATAGCACTTGGAGCCCAGTCACATCCCTGCTACAGCCCAGACATGAGCTGCAGTTCTCCCCGTCAACACCAGGGGGTGACATTGAACATACAGTTAATACTAACCTTTCCCGAAGCGTTAAGTTACTGTGCAGACAGGTTTCCATTCTTGTCCCAGCAGATCTGGATCTACCTCCCAGGAGCTTACTCTGACTTACTGGATCCTTCTTGTGTGTTTGAGGAATCCACTGTTAGGGCCATAACTCGTGAAGAAGACAAGGTGACCACAGGGAGAACAGTGAGAAAGCGACTAGAGATATCCCTGAACCATCAGACTCAAGCCCCACTCAGCCAGCACGGGATGCTGGCAAGTCTCTCTAAAACCCACCATGGGATGATATTCTTTCCAGGACACACCTGTACACCCAGGTAGAGTAGAAGGTGGGAAATCCAGGAGGTAGGAAGAATTCTGGGATAAAGCCAGGCAATGGTGATTCACCTAGAAAGATGAGAGGAGACAGACACGTGGTACCCTGAGCACAGGTAACCAGCCACGTTCAGATTACTAAAATCTGTATTCCATCTTTGCTACCCTAGACCCAATGGGAGGGCACCCTACGGCCCCTCTTCCCCGGCTCTTACATGACGTATGCTTTCCCTTCTGCAGCTCTCCAGCCTGGATCTTATTCTTTCTCTGGCATGGCGATTCTGCTTCTTCCTTGGTCCCCTTGCCAGCGAATCCCAAAGTCCCACCTCTGTCTCCCTGCCCAGCCATTGGCTGCTGGCAACTTTATTTACCAGAACTAGCTGGGAGCAGGGGCCTTCAGCGTCTCACATGTGGAATTCTAGTGCAATTTTGGGGACCCATAATGCAAGCATTAAACCAAATCCACAACAGGTGAAAAATATTGATCTATTTGAATTCTTCTACTTGCAGATATCCAGTTAGACTCACACGACTTTTTGATGATGCTTTCTTTTTTCCATTGTATGATTTTGACTATTTCGTCAAAAATCAAGTGTCCATAGGTGTGTGAATTTGTTTCAGGGTTATCAATTTTATTCCATTTATCAACCTGTCTCTATACCAATAGCATGTGGTTTTTATTACTATTACTTTGTAGTACAGCTTTAGATCTGGGATGGTGATTCCTCCAGAAGTTCTTTTATTGTTTTAGCTATTCTGTTTTGTTGTTGTTTTGTTTTTCCATATGAAGTTGAGCATTTCTCTTACAAAGGTCTGTAAAGGCTTGTGTTGGAATTTTGATGGGAATTGCTTGAATCTGTATATTGCTTTCAGTAAGATGGCCATTTTCACGATGTTTATCCTACCTATCCATGGTCATGAGAGATCTTTCCCATCTTCTGATGTCTTCTTCAGTTTCTTTCTTCAGGGACTTGAAGTTCGTGTCACATAGGTCTTTCACCTGCTTGGTTAGATTACTCCAAGATATTTTACATTACTTGTGGCGATTGTGAATAGTGTTGCCTCCCTATCTTCTTTCTCAACCCATTTATCGTTTGTATAAAAAAGGGCTATTGATTTGTTTGAGTTAATTTTGTATCCAGCCACTTTGCTGAAGGCATTTATCACCTGTAGGAGTTCTCTGGTGAATTTTTTGGGTTGTTTATGTATACTATCATATCATTTGCAAACAGTGATACTGTGCCTTCTTCCTTTCCCATCTGCATCCACTTGATCTCCTTCAGTTGTCTTATTGCTCTAGCTAGAACTGCAAGTACTACACTGAAGAGACAGGGAGAGAGCGGGCAGCCTTGTCTTCTCCCTGACTTTAGTGGAATTGCTTTGCATTTCTCTCCATTTAATTTGAGGTTGGCTAGTGGCTTGCTGTATATCGCCTTTATTGTGTTTAGGTTTGTACCTTGTATCTCTGATCTGTCCGAGACTTTTAACATGAAGGGATGTTGGATTTTGTCAAAGGCTTTTCCAGCATCTAATGATGTGATCATATGTTTTCTTTCTTTCAGTTTGCTTATATAGTGGGTTACATTGATAGATTTTCATATCTTGAACCACTCCTGCATCTCTGGGGTAAATCCTACTTGATCATGGTGGATGATGCCTTTGGTATGTTCTTGCATTTGGTTTACAAGTATTTTATTGAGTAGTTTTGCATCAATGTTCATAAGGAAAATTGACTTGAAATACTCTTTCTTAGTTGAGTCTTTGTGTGGTTTGGGTATAAGGGTGACCATGGCCTCATAGAATGTGTTTGGTAATATTCCTTCTGTTTCTATTTTGTGAAATAGTTTTAGGAGTATTGGTATCAGCTCTTCTTTGAAAGTGTGGTAGAATTCTGTGCTAAAACTAACTGGTTGGTGGCCTTTTTTTGGTTGGGAATCTTTTAATGACTTCTTCTATTTCCTTAGGGTTTATAGGACTATTTAGATAGTTTGCTTGATCTTGATTTAACTTTGGTAAATAGTATCTGTCTAGAAAAATCATCCATCTCATTTCAATTTTCAAGTTTGTGGAGTACAAGCCTTTGAAGACTACTGATGCTTTGAACTTCCTCAGTGGGTGTTGTTGTACCTCCTTTCTCATGTCTGATGTTGTTGGTTTGGATACTGTCTCTCTGCCTTTTAATTAGTTTGGCTAAGGGTTTGTCTATCTTGTTGATTTTCTCAAAGAACCAGCTCTTGGTTTTGTTGATTCTTTGTATTTTTCTCTTTGTTTCTAATTGATTGATTTCAGCCCTGAGTTTTATTTTTCCTGCCATCTATTCTTCTTGAGTGTGTTTGCTTCTTTGTTTTCTAGAGCTTTCAAACACTTTTAAATTATTAGTATGAGGACTCTCTAATTTCTCTATGAGGCACTCAGTGCTGTGAACTTTCCTTCTGAGCACTGTTTTATCAGTGTCCGTAAGTTTGGGTTATGGTGTACCTTCATTTTCATTGTATTTTGGAAGGTATTTAATTTCTTTTTTTTCTTCCCTGATCCAGTGGTCACTGATTGGAGAGTTGTTAAATTTCCACGAGTGTGTAGGCTTTTTGTTGTTTCTGTTGTTGTTGAAGTCCAGCTTTAACCCATGGTGCTCTTATAGGATACATAGGATTATTTCAATTTTCTTGTGTCTGTTGAAGGGCTTGCTTTGTGACCCAGTATATGGTCAATTTTAGAGATGTTCCCATGAGGTTCTGAGAAGATGCTATCATCTTTTGTGTTTGGGTGAAACATTGGATGGAGCTCAGGGAGTCTTGTGGAAGAGTTGGGGTAAGACTTTAAGGACTCAAAGGGGATAGGAACTCCACAGGAAGACCAACAGATTCGACTAACCT
>NW_021626411.1:0-1362 GCF_004785775.1 Grammomys surdaster
GTTCCAGAAGCCCCATCAGGACACCATGCTAACACCCATCTAATGAAGTCTTGGAGACATGAACATAGTGCCAGCTAAGGAGGGAGGGGGGAGAGAGACAGACCGAGGGGGGAAGACTGTTTACCAGCCTTTGTTTCCACAGATCTAACTGTTCCCCCAAGGTATCTGATGTACTATGACTGGCCATTCCTGGGCCTGTGCTCTCAGAGGGCCCTGTGCACTCCCCTCCCTTCAAACATCTGTCACAGACAAATGCAATAGACAGCAGGAGAGTTACTGACGCTTCTTATACAGGGTAGTGAGGACAGGAGCAGGCCTGGGCCACAGCTCCATCCACACTCACACTGTGTCTTCCTGGACCTTCTCCTGCAGACAGTGGAGCTCATGGCTACCCAACCTCTCATTAGGGGACCCCATCCTTCCCAGGACACATATGCCACCTCCTCTTTCATGCTCAGAACATGAAGCTCCGTCTGAGACAAGTGAGTCTCCACATCTGTCGTTGGAACAGAGGCTGTGACGGTGGCTGTTGGGATAATCTTTTCTACACATTGTGTGAAGGTGTTTCTCTGTAGTTTCAATTATTAATTAATTCTGTATGGGCAGAGAGCTAAATGCTGGCAGGATTGTGGTATTATTGTTTCTATGATTTATCACCAGATTTTCTATTTTGTAAATATTTGCCCTTCCTCACCTGCCTACGGCAATATAGAATTGTATCAGAGATTGTCTTGCTACCGGTTGGTTTTAGTAATGAGTTGATGGCCAATATCTGCGCAGAAAGTGTAAGTGTTTCTGGCCATATGGTATCCTGGGACTCAGAAGCCCAGGAACCACACAGCTCTGAGGGAAGAAGGTATCCCAATGGAAGGGCATTCTGAGACATGGATGTTCAGGAGCCTCATAGCCCTGAGAGGAGGCCTACTCATCAGAGGTGCTGCTACTCCCAGGGGAGGGCATCCCCAGCTGAGCAGAGGAGCTCAGGAGCCTCAGTTCCCCTCCTCTTCAATTCTCTCTTCTTTGCTTCTTTTCTTCTTGGTTTCTTCCAACAAGAGTCACACCAGGCAGAACATCTCATGAAAGAGATTTATTGGAGGGTACAGGGTGAGATGAATCCTGGGATGGCTGCCCTCTGTGCCCGGGAGCAGACAGCAGGGAGCTGGACAAAGGGCAGTGCTTATAAAGTATTTCTGAGGAGGAGGAGCTTCTCAGGGCAGAGATTTCCTAAATGAGAATTGATAAGATTTTAAGTCCTCAGCTTGGAGGTGTACGTGTGTCAGATGTTGGTAGGTTTTCCTGTTCTGGGATTGGTGGGCTTCCTGCTCAGGGATTGGTAGGTTTTTGTGGAAAGTTCAGGAATTG
>NW_021626412.1:0-8126 GCF_004785775.1 Grammomys surdaster
GTGTGAACATACAAGAGCATCTGTGAACATACAAGTGCACATGTGTATATACAAGCACATGTGTGTACATGCAATTGCATGTGTGAACATACAAGTGCATGAGACAGAAATTCAAAGTGTCAGCAAATTTGGCTGCTTATTTTTATCTTTCTTTAGTAAAAATTTTAAGTAAAATTTTATAAATTAAAATATAATTAGCTCATTTCTCTCCTCCCTTCCCTCATCCAAGCCCTACCTATATAATGTCCCTCTCTCCTAAGCTCCCTCTCAAATTCATGGGCTCTTTTAAATTGAATTTATTTTTGTACAAGACATAAAATTACTGGGCAATAAATGTGATGGACATCTTTAATCCTAGCACTTAATATGCAGAGGCAGGCAGATTTCTGAGTTCTCAGACAGCCTGGTCTACAGAGTGAATTTCAGGATAGCCAGGGATATACAGAGAAACCCTGTATTGAAGAAAGAAAAACAAAAGACAAAATTGTACAGATTAATGGAATGCCATATGGTGTTTTGAGACATTGTATAACATTCAAATAATATTAAATATTCATATTCTCAAACAGTTAGCATTTTTTCATGGCCAAAACATTCAATTCTGAGGGAGACAGCTCAGTCTGTAATGCACCTCCATGCGAGCGTGGAGGACCTGAGTTAAGATCCCCAGCACCCACACAAAAGCCACGCATGGCAGCAGGCACCTGTATCCCCAGTGGGGGCTGGAATGCTCAATCAACAAGATGCTCACACAGTTAGAGTTGCTACCCAATATCTAACCTTTTGATAGAAGTTGCTACTCAGGACAGCTTTCACCCCATCTGTGGTTCTCCATGGCTGATAGCCTCCTTCTTCTCCTCCCCTTCCTCCTTTTCTCCCCTCCCCTTCTTCTTTTCTTCTCCCAGCTCCACCTCCTCTTCTACTGCCCAATCACCGAGCTCCACTGTGAATACAATGTAGCAATAAATATCCTGCTACAAAACCATCTCCAATTTCCTCCTCCCAAGGCAGGTAAGAACAATGGCCCATATACAATATGCAGCAGCTAATGTTGAGTACCAATGGAGGGGTGTCCAGAACTTGACCTGTTTACAGTAGGGTTTTGTCTTCTGAAGGACTTCATGAAAAGAACAGCACTGGGGCTGGAGAGACAGCTCAGTGAGTACAAGCACTGGCTGTTCTTGCAGAAGACGTGGATATATGTTCATACATATGTGCCCTATTTGTGTGTGCAGTGTCCCCAGAGACCAGAAGAAGGCATTAAAATCTCTGGAGCTGGAGTAACAGGAGGCTGTGAGCCACCCAATGTGGGTGCAGAATCCTCTGCAAGAGCAGTTCTGATTTTGTTTTCTGAAACATGATTTCATTGTTTCCCACACTGACCCTGAGCTGTGTGTCCAAAATAGCCTAACAGCCGTCTTCCAGCTTCTCTGGAGAGCTGAGATTACAAGGTATGTGCTACAATACCCATCCTGGAATACCAATTCTCCGCAAGATTTACAGTGTCTCTGGAGACAGCTGGAGAAGCACTATGCAAGATACATCTTTTTTTTTTTTTTAAAGATTTATTTACTTTATTTATGAGTACACTGTAGCTGTCTTCAAACACACCAGAAGAGGGCATCGAATCTCATTACAGATGGTTGTGAGCCACCATGTGGTTGCTGGGATTTGAACTCAGGACCTCTGGAAGAGCAGTCAGTGCTCTTAACCGCTGAGCCATCTCTCCAGCCCCCGCAAGATACATCTTAAGCCGCAACTGGAAAGTCACTTTGCTCGGTTTATGAGCACAGGGAAAGGTACTCATCTCATTTTGCACAGCTGCCTGGTCACTGTTCGCACGAGCCACGGTGGTAGAGTTGGCCAATGGGTGCTGACTACCTGCACAGGTCAGATCCTCTGTCAGGCTTGGGAAACAGAACGAATGAGTAGGAAGGAAGCTGCAGACACAGCTCACTGCTTGTGGAGGTTTGTGTATGCTTGGCTCAGGGAGTGGCACTATTTGGAGGTGTGGCCTTGTTGGAGTGGGTGTGGCCTTGACGTGGGTGTGGCCTTTTTGGAGTGGGTGTGGCCTTGAAGTAGGTGTGGCTTTGTTGGAGTAGATATATCATTGTTGGCGTGAGCTTTAATACCCTCATCCTACCTGCCTGGAAACCAGGCTTCTGTTTGTCTTTGGAACAAGATGTAGAACTCAACTCTTCCCGCACCATGCCTGTCGGAATGCTGCCATGCTCCCACGTTGATGATAATGAATTGAAGCGTTGAACCTGGAAGCCAGCCGCAATTAAATGTTGTCCTTATAAGAGTTGCCTTGGTCATGGTGTCTGTTCACAGCAGTAAAACCCCAACTAAGACACTGCTCTTGAGTTCCATCACAGAACCGGCCACGTCTTAGTTCATGTTCCCCAGTTCATCCTCCCGTACTTGCAGAGTGAATGGGATCCTATGAAATACAAACCCGATCTCGTCAATGACCTAAGTCAAAATCTAGATGCAGTGTTCCACGGTCTTGAAGACAAAAACCTAAGCTGTTATTATTTATCGTTTATTTTAGGTGCATGGGTGTTTCGTCTGTGTGTATGTCTGCACACTGCATGCATGTATGTCTGCACACTGCATGCATGTATGTCTGCACGCTGCATGCATGCTTGGTGCCCAGGGAGGACATAATGTGACATTGGGTCCCCTGGAACTGGAGTTACAAACATGAGCCATTGTCTGGGTAAAGTGGAAGTTTCCTGTTGGGTCATGGGATGCAGACTCAAATGGTGTTTTGCTAAGGCTAGACCCGTGGGAGGACTCAAGATATGTGGCGAGAGCATAAATAGGACGCAACGGACAGTGACAGTGGACTTGTGTAGCTAGCCTTGCAGCACTTCATTGGTCTCACGTCTTCGCCGATCTTCACGTCATTGAGAGAGAAAACTTCCGGCCTCCTGGCTGGGTTTGGTGGTTCCCACTGACTCACACTGGTTCATCGGAGACCTGTCTGTTTCTTCCGGATTGTGTCACCACTGCTGGTTCTAGTTTGCTATCCTGACACTAGTGAACTGGACTGCTGGAATCCTGACAACAGAGATTAGAATCACCCCCAAAGAACCTACCTTTGGAAAGTGGGCTAGGAGCAGGGTCAACGTGTTTGAGAACCTTATTAAAAATAGGGTTTAAAAGATAAAAGCCTAAATCCTAGGTGTTTGGGAACAGATCCCAGGAGGTCTAGAAGAGCAGCCAGTGCTCTGAACCACTGAGCCGTCCTCGTCTCTCCACCCCAAAACGCCGCCTTCTCAACCCAGTGCGCCGGCCCCACCGTGTCCGCTCTGCTCCCCTCTGACCCCTGCCCCTATGTGCTCTGTTGCAATCCACCAGGCCGGGCATTGCCTCACATCGTGAATGTATGTGTTTTGCCTCAAAGGCCCTTCCGTCTGCTCTCACTCCTCACTGAGAAGTCAGCTCTTTTAAAGAGACAAGCAGGCTGAGCATGGCGATGCATGTCCCAGCACTCAGGAGGCAGAGGCAGGAGGATCTCTAAGTTCAAAGGCAGCCTAGTCTATGTAGAGAGCTCCAGGCCAGCTAGGACCACGTAGTAAACTGTTTATATGTTGGAAGTTCTCTAGCTAGCCTCAGTGCCAGCAGCACTCCAGCTTCAGTTAGGAAACCCTCCCCTGTATTCCTGTAGCACCCTGTGGTTTTCAATCTATAACCACCTGCTTATTTGGCTGTCTCCCTGACAAAGAAAGCTACGAACTCCTTAAGAACTACCACATTTATATTATAGTAGAATATTTGGTACCTCATGCCACATTTAGTGTCTGGAGACACTCAGGAAACTAATGTTTAATAAGAAAGTAAATGAAGGAATGAATGAAATCTATGTCTAAAGCGCAAAAAATGTTTATAATATTTATTTTTTAAATTTATTTATCTTACACATGTGATTTTTTTGCCTGCCTGCATGTATGTGCACTGTGTTCATGCCTGGTGTCCTTGGAAAAAAGAAGAGGGTGTCAGATCCTCAGGACAGTTGCGAGTCACCGTGTGGTGCTGGGTACCAAATCCAGGTCCTCTGCAAGAGCAGCACATGCTCTTATTCACTGAGCCGTCTCTCCAGCCCCCAGTTCTCAATTTTGTCAATGTGTACTGCATCTTTCTAATGTAAACCGCATCCCATCGGATGCCAACAGAAGTCAGAAAGGAATCACAGCCTCCATCTTCAAGCCTCAGAGAAATACGGAGAAGAAGTGCCCAGTGAAAGAGCAAACCATGCAGCAGGAACTTCGGAGCTGTGGAGGAGACACAAGATTCCACCATGGGAAGACAGGGTGGGTCAGCTCTGCTAGTGGAGTCTTTACAGCAGTTCCCTAGCTCCCAGCCAATGTTGTTTGATTAGATTTATTTTAAATGTATGTATGGTTTGTCTGCGTGTGTGTATGTGTGCCACATGTGTGCCTGGTGCCCAGAAGTCAGAAGGCTTTGGATTCCCCTGGAACTGGAGTTATGGGTGGTTATAAGCTATAAAACAGCTGCTGGGAATCGAACCCTGGTCCTCTGCAAGAGCAGCCAGTGCTCTTTACCACTCAGCCAAGCAGTGCTGTCTGTGAGCTGGGTGACTTATTTTCCTTCGTTTTATTTTAGAGGTGGGGCTGGGGATTGAACTCAGGGCCTTTCTCACCAGCCCCAGTCACACTCAATGATCCTGCTCATGGGGGTGGGGGGAGCCCTTCCCTCTGCACCGTAGGTCCCCTGTGCTTCGGCCTGCACTGAACTGCAGCCTGAACTGCAGCAACAGCTCCCAGAAACATCTTCATTTCTCTTGCCTCCTGAAACTCACCTTTTTTTGTTTTATTGTGTGGGGGGCGGTATTTTGTTTTTATAATACTGGGAAATAAGCACCTTACCTTTCTAGAGCATAAAACATACCTTTAATTTGTCAGAGACGGTTCTATCTTTAGGGAACCTTTTCTTCCTTCCTCCTCCTCCATCTCCTCCAACATTTTTAGGAGTAAGCAATGACGCCCAGGGCCTTTCGCATTCTAGGCTAGTGTTTCTCGCTGGAGGCCACATGCACACCACAGTTAGAACCACCCAGCCAGAAACACCAGCCCTGCTACATGCCTCTAGGGGATCTTACTGGTTTCCACTGAAGATGACGTCTGGGCCAGGCTCCAACACGTGTTCTGTCTTTCCAAGCTCTTGCTTGTCATGGGCTGGGGATGCAGCTCAGAACCAGAGCACTTCCCTGGTACCTGAGAAACCCCACGTGCATTCAGAGCACCATATGTGTGCACATATGTACACGCATAGACACACACACACACACACACACACACACAACTAAGGTATTCATTACACTTACACTTACTAAGACAATAGCCACTTCAATCCCCACTTCAAAATCCTTTCTCTTCCCCTCTATCGGTGGGATTTTAAGTCATTTTAACAAATTTTGGGAATGATTGGAAATTATTCTGGGAGCAGGTAAGGAAGTAAAAAAGAAGGATGAAGTCACCAAACAGCATTATAAAGCCTTAAAATAGAAGCAGGGGAGGGGGGAAGCCCCAGCTATGCCTCTTCACACCCGGTTGTGGTAGAGCAGGCTTAGTGTGAGAACATCAGACAAGACCTTGGCACTAGGCTGTCTCTCACCAATCTTTCTCTTTCCCCACCCTGAGCAACCACCTAGCATGCTAGCTCAGAGAAGGTAAAGAGATGGTAGTTTCATAGAAAACTCCTTTCAAGGTCCAAGCAGCTCTGTATTTCCCCAATAGTTACATTTCCCTGTACATGCATTTTTTTTATATCTTATTAGTTTTTGACTTTGTCTGTGTATGTATGTCTGTTTGTTTGTATTTAAGCCACAGTTCATGTAGAGAGGTCAAAGGACAACTTGCAGGAGTCAGTTCTCTTCTTCCTCATGAGTCCCAAGGATCAAATTGGGTCATCAGACTTGGAAGCAAGCACCTTATTCACTGAGCCATCTTGTTGGCCCCCTGCTAAAAAGGGTTAAAGCTCCTAAAAGTTGTCCTCTGACCACCATATTTGCATGATCTCATACACACACACACATACACATGTATATGTGAGGTATATCTAATGTATATGTAATGTTTATGTGATGTATATGTAGTGTGTTGAGGTAATTATTTAAATCAGCCGCTGGTTAAGCAGACTATCTAAGCTGCAGCAGCTCTGCCTGGCTCAGCCGCCATGTTTCTCGGCCGGAGGCCACATGCACACCACAGCTAGAACCGGCCAGCCAGAAACACCAGCCCTGCCATCCATGAGACGCCAGCATGAGAGAGGGCTCTGCCAGTCTTCCACGCTGTCTCCACAAGGCAGGGCATTGCCCAGACCATCTCCCCACCCATGCGGGCCCAGTAATAAAATGAGACTCTAATTCTTAAAGACTAATCAAAGGCTTTATATGTTTGGTAATGATTAATAACAAGACGCCCATACAAAGAGTGTTGTATCCCAATTAGCTAACCTAACTACAAGTTGTTCCCCACGAGTGCTCTCCATACCTGTGTGGTTCTCCATCCTCCTACATCTCTGCTCTCTCTAGCTCCTCCTCTTCCTTTTCCTCTTCCTCTCCTAACTCCTCCCACCTTAGCTCCTCCTACACCCCAAAACCTTTACATGAAAAACATTATGTAGTTCAGGTAAAGAAAACAAATTATTCCCAAGTACCCATGTACATTCATAACTAAGCAACTTGCAAGGTAGTTTGCTTAGCCAGTTTATCTTACTGGTGGGCAACAATTTGCAGTTGCAAAGAAAGGATTAATTATTTTATTATTTATCATTAAAACTAATCTTGTAAGAATCTTAAAAGAATCACAGATCCATCCTACAGTCAAAACTCTGACCCATAATTCTTCCTGTCTGAAAGAACTGCAGGGATGAAAATGGAGAGGAACCTGAGGAAAAGAAGGTCCAGGGACAGGATCAAAGGGAGATCCAGCTCAAGGGGAGGCCCAAGGCCTGACACTATTACTGAGACTATGGAGTACTCACAAAAAGGGACCTATCATGACTGCCCTCTGAAACACCCAACAAGCAGCTGAAAGAGTCAGATGCAGATATTTGCACCCCACCAATGGACAGAAGCTGCTGACCCCTGTGGTTGAATTAGGGAAAGGTTGAAAGAAGCTGAAGAGGAGGGTGACCCTGTAGGAGGACCAGCAGTCTCAATTAATCTGGATCCCCGAGATCTCTCAAACACTGGACCACCAACCAGGCAGCATACACCAGCTGATATGAGGCCCTCAACACATATACAGCAGAGGACTGCTGGGTCTGGGTTCAGTCAGAAAAGATGCACCTAACCCTCAAGAGACTGGAGGATCCAGGGAGTTTAGACGTCTGGTGGGGTGTGGTGTGGGGTCAGGAGGATGGGGAGGAGATATGGGATGTGGAACAGTCGGAGGGTGGACCGGGAGGGGAGTAGAATCTGGAATGTAAAAAAAAAAAAATTAAATAAAAAGAAGGAATACATTAAAGAAAAGAAAAACTAATTAAAAAATAAAAGCTTCAAATATTAAAAATAAAAGAATCACAGATCTGAACTTTTATATAAAGAACAATCAGCCATATATATCTACTTTAAATCCTCAGAATGCACATCTACTCATCAGCAAATTCTTATAAATTATATCAGGAAGCTGAGGGCAAAAGTGGGTACAAAAAAAAAACCAATTGTCACCAGGCCAGCCTCAGTAAAAGTCCCGGCAGCAACGGCAGCCATGCTCTTGTTCCCGACTTTAAAAAATCAATAGCTTAAGTATTAAGAGTGTGCCTTTCCGAGCTTCAAATTGTTCCCTAAGATTTTCTGCATCAGAGCCAGCACTCAAAACATCTTAACCTAGCATGACTAACAATTTTATTTTTCCAAACGCTTTCTAAGGGTGGCGGTCACTGCTGACAATCTACATTTCTAAGTTTTTTCCTAGGATGGTGATAGAATCACAATCTGCTCCAGCAGCAATGTCTGAAAAAGATCAAGCATTGTTATTGTGAGTGCCAATGATACTGTCCACTGAGGGGCTAAAAAGCCCCCTTAGAGTTTTTCTTATAATTTAGATTAAGAGGGAAGTGAAGGCCACAACCAGAGCAAAGCTCTACAACAG
>NW_021626413.1:0-8194 GCF_004785775.1 Grammomys surdaster
GTGTGAACATACAAGAGCATCTGTGAACATACAAGTGCACATGTGTACATACAAGCACATGTGTGTACATGCAATTGCATGTGTGAACATACAAGTGCATGAGACAGAAATTCAAAGTGTCAGCAAATTTGGCTGCTTATTTTTATCTTTCTTTAGTAAAAATTTTAAGTAAAATTTTATAAATTAAAATATAATTAGCTCATTTCTCTCCTCCCTTCCCTCATCCAAGCCCTACCTATATAATGTCCCTCTCTCCTAAGCTCCCTCTCAAATTCATGGGCTCTTTTAAATTGAATTTATTTTTGTACAAGACATAAAATTACTGGGCAATAAATGTGATGGACATCTTTAATCCTAGCACTTAATATGCAGAGGCAGGCAGATTTCTGAGTTCTCAGACAGCCTGGTCTACAGAGTGAATTTCAGGATAGCCAGGGATATACAGAGAAACCCTGTATTGAAGAAAGAAAAACAAAAGACAAAATTGTACAGATTAATGGAATGCCATATGGTGTTTTGAGACACTGTATAACATTCAAATAATATTAAATATTCATATTCTCAAACAGTTAGCATTTTTTCATGGCCAAAACATTCAATTCTGAGGGAGACAGCTCAGTCTGTAATGCACCTCCATGCGAGCGTGGAGGACCTGAGTTAAGATCCCCAGCACCCACACAAAAGCCACGCATGGCAGCAGGCACCTGTATCCCCAGTGGGGGCTGGAATGCTCAATCAACAAGATGCTCACACAGTTAGAGTTGCTACCCAATATCTAACCTTTTGATAGAAGTTGCTACTCAGGACAGCTTTCACCCCATCTGTGGTTCTCCATGGCTGATAGCCTCCTTCTTCTCCTCCCCTTCCTCCTTTTCTCCCCTCCCCTTCTTCTTTTCTTCTCCCAGCTCCACCTCCTCTTCTACTGCCCAATCACCGAGCTCCACTGTGAATACAATGTAGCAATAAATATCCTGCTACAAAACCATCTCCAATTTCCTCCTCCCAAGGCAGGTAAGAACAATGGCCCATATACAATATGCAGCAGCTAACGTTGAGTACCAATGGAGGGGTGTCCAGAACTTGACCTGTTTACAGTAGGGTTTTGTCTTCTGAAGGACTTCATGAAAAGAACAGCACTGGGGCTGGAGAGACAGCTCAGTGAGTACAAGCACTGGCTGTTCTTGCAGAAGACGTGGATATATGTTCATACATATGTGCCCTATTTGTGTGTGCAGTGTCCCCAGAGACCAGAAGAAGGCATTAAAATCTCTGGAGCTGGAGTAATAGGAGGCTGTGAGCCACCCAATGTGGGTGCAGAATCCTCTGCAAGAGCAGTTCTGATTTTGTTTTCTGAAACATGATTTCATTGTTTCCCACACTGACCCTGAGCTGTGTGTCCAAAATAGCCTAACAGCCGTCTTCCAGCTTCTCTGGAGAGCTGAGATTACAAGATATGTGCTACAATACCCATCCTGGAATACCAATTCTCCGCAAGATTTACAGTGTCTCTGGAGACAGCTGGAGAAGCACTATGCAAGATACATTTTTTTTTTAAAGATTTATTTACTTTATTTATGAGTACACTGTAGCTGTCTTCAAACACACCAGAAGAGGGCATCGAATCTCATTACAGATGGTTGTGAGCCACCATGTGGTTGCTGGGATTTGAACTCAGGACCTCTGGAAGAGCAGTCAGTGCTCTTAACCGCTGAGCCATCTCTCCAGCCCCCGCAAGATACATCTTAAGCCGCAACTGGAAAGTCACTTTGCTCGGTTTATGAGCACAGGGAAAGGTACTCATCTCATTTTGCACAGCTGCCTGGTCACTGTTCGCACGAGCCACGGTGGTAGAGTTGGCCAATGGGTGCTGACTACCTGCACAGGTTAGATCCTCTGTCAGGCTTGGGAAACAGAACGAATGAGTAGGAAGGAAGCTGCAGACACAGCTCACTGCTTGTGGAGGTTTGTGTATGCTTGGCTCAGGGAGTGGCACTATTTGGAGGTGTGGCCTTGTTGGAGTGGGTGTGGCCTTGACGTGGGTGTGGCCTTTTTGGAGTGGGTGTGGCCTTGAAGTAGGTGTGGCTTTGTTGGAGTAGATATATCATTGTTGGCGTGAGCTTTAATACCCTCATCCTACCTGCCTGGAAACCAGGCTTCTGTTTGTCTTTGGAACAAGATGTAGAACTCAACTTTTCCCGCATCATGCCTGTCGGAATGCTGCCATGCTCCCACGTTGATGATAATGAATTGAAGCGTTGAACCTGGAAGCCAGCCACAATTAAATGTTGTCCTTATAAGAGTTGCCTTGGTCATGGTGTCTGTTCACAGCAGTAAAACCCCAACTAAGACACTGCTCTTGAGTTCCATCACAGAACCGGCCACGTCTTAGTTCATGTTCCCCAGTTCATCCTCCCGTACTTGCAGAGTGAATGGGATCCTATGAAATACAAACCCGATCTCGTCAATGACCTAAGTCAAAATCTAGATGCAGTGTTCCACGGTCTTGAAGACAAAAACCTAAGCTGTTATTATTTATCGTTTATTTTAGGTGCATGGGTGTTTCGTCTGTGTGTATGTCTGCACACTGCATGCATGTATGTCTGCACACTGCATGCATGTATGTCTGCACGCTGCATGCATGCTTGGTGCCCAGGGAGGACATAATGTGACATTGGGTCCCCTGGAACTGGAGTTACAAACATGAGCCATTGTCTGGGTAAAGTGGAAGTTTCCTGTTGGGTCATGGGATGCAGACTCAAATGGTGTTTTGCTAAGGCTAGACCCATGGGAGGACTCAAGATATCTGGCGAGAGCATAAATAGGACGCAACGGACAGTGACAGTGGACTTGTGTAGCTAGCCTTGCAGCACTTCATTGGTCTCACGTCTTCGCCGATCTTCACGTCATTGAGAGAGAAAACTTCCGGCCTCCTGGCTGGGTTTGGTGGCTCCCACTGACTCACGCTGGTTCATCGGAGACCTGTCTATTTCTTCCGGATTGTGTCACCACTGCTGGTTCTAGTTTGCTATCCTGACACTAGTGAACTGGACTGCTGGAATCCTGACAACAGAGATTAGAATCACCCCCAAAGAACTCCTTCTAAACTGGTCCACACCCTCTTGTGCTGTTTACCATCTTTCTCCCCTACCTTTGTATGGTGGGCTAGGAGCGGGGTCAACGTGTTTGAGAACCCTTATTAAAAATAGGGTTTAAAAGATAAAAGCCTAAATCCTAGGTGTTTGGGAACAGATCCCAGGAGGTCTAGAAGAGCAGCCAGTGCTCTGAACCACTGAGCCGTCCTCGTCTCTCCACCCCAAAACGCCGCCTTCTCAACCCAGTGCGCCGGCCCCACCGTGTCCGCTCTGCTCCCCTCTGACCCCTGCCCCTATGTGCTCTGTTGCAATCCACCAGGCCGGGCATTGCCTCACATCGTGAATGTATGTGTTTTGCCTCAAAGGCCCTTCCGTCTGCTCTCACTCCTCACTGAGAAGTCAGCTCTTTAAAGAGACAAGCAGGCTGAGCATGGCGATGGATGTCCCAGCACTCAGGAGGCAGAGGCAGGGGGATCTCTAAGTTCAAAGGCAGCCTAGTCTATGTAGAGAGCTCCAGGCCAGCTAGGACCACGTAGTAAACTGTTTATATGTTGGAAGTTCTCTAGCTAGCCTCAGTGCCTGCAGCACTCCAGCTTCAGTTAGGAAACCCTCCCCTGTATTCCTGTAGCACCCTGTGGTTTTCAATCTATAACCACCTGCTTATTTGGCTGTCTCCCTGACAAAGAAAGCTACGAACTCCTTAAGAACTACCACATTTATATTATCGTAGAATATTTGGTACCTCATGCCACGTTTAGTGTCTGGAGACACTCAGGAAACTAATGTTTAATAAGAAAGTAAATGAAGGAATGAATGAAATCTATGTCTAAAGTGCAAAAAATGTTTATAATATTTATTTTTTAAATTTATTTATCTTACACATGTGATTTTTTTTGCCTGCCTGCATGTATGTGCACTGTGTTCATGCCTGGTGTCCTTGGAAAAAAGAAGAGGGTGTCAGATCCTCAGGACAGTTGCGAGTCACCGTGTGGTGCTGGGTACCAAATCCAGGTCCTCTGCAAGAGCAGCACATGCTCTTATTCACTGAGCCGTCTCTCCAGCCCCCAGTTCTCAATTTTGTCAATGTGTACTGCATCTTTCTAATGTAAACCGCATCCCATCGGATGCCAACAGAAGTCAGAAAGGAATCACAGCCTCCATCTTCAAGCCTCAGAGAAATACGGAGAAGAAGTGCCCAGTGAAAGAGCAAACCATGCAGCAGGAACTTCGGAGCTGTGGAGGAGACACAAGATTCCACCATGGGAAGACAGGGTGGGTCAGCTCTGCTAGTGGAGTCTTTACAGCAGTTCCCTAGCTCCCAGCCAATGTTGTTTGATTAGATTTATTTTAAATGTATGTATGGTTTGTCTGCGTGTGTGTATGTGTGCCACATGTGTGCCTGGTGCCCAGAAGTCAGAAGGCTTTGGATTCCCCTGGAACTGGAGTTATGGGTGGTTATAAGCTATAAAACAGCTGCTGGGAATCGAACCCTGGTCCTCTGCAAGAGCAGCCAGTGCTCTTTACCACTCAGCCAAGCAGTGCTGTCTGTGAGCTGGGTGACTTATTTTCCTTCGTTTTATTTTAGAGGTGGGGCTGGGGATTGAACTCAGGGCCTTTCTCACCAGCCCCAGTCACACTCAATGATCCTGCTCATGGGGGTTGGGGGAAGCCCTTCCCTCTGCACCGTAGGTCCCCTGTGCTTCGGCCTGCACTGAACTGCAGCCTGAACTGCAGCAACAGCTCCCAGAAACATCTTCATTTCTCTTGCCTCCTGAAACTCACCTTTTTTTGTTTTATTGTGTGGGGGACGGTATTTTGTTTTTATAATACTGGGAAATAAGCACGTTACCTTTCTAGAGCATAAAACATAGCTTTAATTTGTCAGAGACGGTTCTATCTTTAGGGAACCTTTCCTTCCTTCCTCCTCCTCCATCTCCTCCAACATTTTTAGGAGTAAGCAATGACGCCCAGGGCCTTTCGCATTCTAGGCTAGTGTTTCTCGCTGGAGGTCACATGCACACCACAGTTAGAACCGCCCAGCCAAAAACACCAGCCCTGCTACATGCCTCTAGGGGATCTTACTGGTTTCCGCTGAAGATGACATCTGGGCCAGGCTCCAACACGTGTTCTGTCTTTCCAAGCTCTTGCTTGTCATGGGCTGGGGATGCAGCTCAGAACCAGAGCACTTGCCTGGTACCTGAGAAACTCCACGTGCATTCCAAGCACCATATGTGTGCACATATGTACACGCATAGACACACACACACACACACACAACTAAGGTATTCATTACACTTACACTTACTAAGACAATAGCCACTTCAATCCCCACTTCAAAATCCTTTCTCTTCCCCTCTATCGGTGGGATTTTAAGTCATTTTAACAAATTTTGGGAATGATTGGAAATTATTCTGGGAGCAGGTAAGGAAGTAAAAAAAGAAGGATGAAGTCACCAAACAGCATTATAAAGCCTTAAAATAGAAGCAGGGGAGGGGGGAAGCCCCAGCTATGCCTCTTCACACCCGGTTGTGGTAGAGCAGGCTTAGTGTGAGAACATCAGACAAGACCTTGGCACTAGGCCGTCTCTCACCAATCTTTCTCTTTCCCCACCCTGAGCAACCACCTAGCATGCTAGCTCAGAGAAGGTAAAGAGATGGTAGTTTCATAGAAAACTCCTTTCAAGGTCCAAGCAGCTCTGTATTTCCCCAATAGTTACATTTCTCTGTACATGCATTTTTTTTATATCTTATTAGTTTTTTACTTTGTCTGTGTATGTATGTCTGTTTGTTTGTATTTAAGCCACAGTTCATGTAGAGAGGTCAAAGGACAACTTGCAGGAGTCAGTTCTCTTCTTCCTCATGAGTCCCAAGGATCAAATCAAGTCATCAGACTTGGAAGCAAGCAACTTATTCACCGAGCCATCTTGTTGGCCCCCTGCTAAAAAGGGTTAAAGCTCCTAAAAGTTGTCCTCTGACCACCATATTTGCATGATCTCATACACACACACACACATACACATGTATATGTGAGGTATATCTAATGTATATGTAATGTTTATGTAATGTATATGTAGTGTGTTGAGGTAATTATTTAAATCAGCCGCTGGTTAAGCCGACTATCTAAGCTGCAGCAGCTCTGCCTGGCTCAGCCGCCATGTTTCTCGGCCGGAGGCCACATGCACACCACAGCTAGAACCGGCCAGCCAGAAACACCAGCCCTGCCATCCATGAGACGCCAGCATGAGAGAGGGCTCTGCCAGTCTTCCACGCTGTCTCCACAAGGCAGGGCATTGCCCAGACCATCTCCCCACCCATGCGGGCCCAGTAATAAAATGAGACTCTAATTCTTAAAGATTAATCAAAGGCTTTATATGTTTGGTAATGGTTAATAACAAGATGCCCATACAAAGAGTGTTGTATCCCAATTAGCTAACCTAACTACAAGTTGTTCCCCACGAGTGCTCTCCATACCTGTGTGGTTCTCCATCCTCCTACATCTCTGCCCTCTCTAGCTCCTCCTCTTCCTTTTCCTCTTCCTCTCCTAACTCCTCCCACCTTAGCTCCTCCTACACCCCAAAACCTTTACATGAAAAACATTATGTAGTTCAGGTAAAGAAAACAAATTATTCCCAAGTACCCATGTACATTCATAACTAGGCAACTTGCAAGGTAGTTTGCTTAGCCAGTTTATCTTACTGGTGGGCAACAATTTGCAGTTGCAAAGAAAGGATTAATTATTTTATTATTTATCATTAAAACTAATCTTGTAAGAATCTTAAAAGAATCACAGATCCATCCTACAGTCAAAACTCTGACCCATAATTCTTCCTGTCTGAAAGAACTGCAGGGATGAAAATGGAGAGGAACCTGAGGAAAAGAAGGTCCAGGGACAGGATCAAAGGGAGATCCAGCTCAAGGGGAGGCCCAAGGCCTGACACTATTACTGAGGCTATGGAGCACTCACAAAAAGGGACCTATCATGACTGCCCTCTGAAACACCCAACAAGCAGCTGAAAGAGTCAGATGCAGATATTTGCACCCCACCAATGGACAGAAGCTGCTGACCCCTGTGGTTGAATTAGGGAAAGGTTGAAAGAAGCTGAAGAGGAGGGTGACCCTGTAGGAGGACCAGCAGTCTCAATTAATCTGGATCCCCGAGATCTCTCAAACACTGGACCACCAACCAGGCAGCATACACCAGCTGATATGAGGCCCTCAACACATATACAGCAGAGGACTGCTGGGTCTGGGTTCAGTCAGAAAAGATGCACCTAACCCTCAAGAGACTGGAGGATCCAGGGAGTTTAGACGTCTGGTGGGGTGTGGTGTGGGGTCAGGAGATAGGGACATCGTCGTGGAGACAGGAGGATGGGGAGGAGATATGGGATGTGGAACAGTCGGAGGGTGGACCGGGAGGGGAGTAGAATCTGGAATGTAAAAAAAAAAAAATTAAATAAAAAGAAGGAATACATTAAAGAAAAGAAAAACTAATTAAAAAATAAAAGCTTCAAATATTAAAAATAAAAGAATCACAGATCTGAACTTTTATATAAAGAACAATCAGCCATATATATCTACTTTAAATCCTCAGAATGCACATCTACTCATCAGCAAATTCTTATAAATTATATCAGGAAGCTGAGGGCAAAAGTGGGTACAAAAAAAAAACCAATTGTCACCAGGCCAGCCTCAGTAAAAGTCCCGGCAGCAACGGCAGCCATGCTCTTGTTCCCGACTTTAAAAAATCAATAGCTTAAGTATTAAGAGTGTGCCTTTCCGAGCTTCAAATTGTTCCCTAAGATTTTCTGCATCAGAGCCAGCACTCAAAACATCTTAACCTAGCATGACTAACAATTTTATTTTTCCAAACGCTTTCTAAGGGTGGCGGTCACTGCTGACAATCTACATTTCTAAGTTTTTTCCTAGGATGGTGATAGAATCACAATCTGCTCCAGCAGCAATGTCTGAAAAAGATCAAGCATTGTTATTGTGAGTGCCAATGATACTGTCCACTGAGGGGCTAAAAAGCCCCCTTAGAGTTTTTCTTATAATTTAGATTAAGAGGGAAGTGAAGGCCACAACCAGAGCAAAGCTCTACAACAG
>NW_021626414.1:0-1362 GCF_004785775.1 Grammomys surdaster
GTTCCAGAAGCCCCATCAGGACACCATGCTAACACCCATCTAATGAAGTCTTGGAGACATGAACATAGTGCCAGCTAAGGAGGGAGGGGGGAGAGAGACAGACCGAGGGGGGAAGACTGTTTACCAGCCTTTGTTTCCACAGATCTAACTGTTCCCCCAAGGTATCTGATGTACTATGACTGGCCATTCCTGGGCCTGTGCTCTCAGAGGGCCCTGTGCACTCCCCTCCCTTCAAACATCTGTCACAGACAAATGCAATAGACAGCAGGAGAGTTACTGACGCTTCTTATACAGGGTAGTGAGGACAGGAGCAGGCCTGGGCCACAGCTCCATCCACACTCACACTGTGTCTTCCTGGACCTTCTCCTGCAGACAGTGGAGCTCATGGCTACCCAACCTCTCATTAGGGGACCCCATCCTTCCCAGGACACATATGCCACCTCCTCTTTCATGCTCAGAACATGAAGCTCCGTCTGAGACAAGTGAGTCTCCACATCTGTCGTTGGAACAGAGGCTGTGACGGTGGCTGTTGGGATAATCTTTTCTACACATTGTGTGAAGGTGTTTCTCTGTAGTTTCAATTATTAATTAATTCTGTATGGGCAGAGAGCTAAATGCTGGCAGGATTGTGGTATTATTGTTTCTATGATTTATCACCAGATTTTCTATTTTGTAAATATTTGCCCTTCCTCACCTGCCTACGGCAATATAGAATTGTATCAGAGATTGTCTTGCTACCGGTTGGTTTTAGTAATGAGTTGATGGCCAATATCTGCGCAGAAAGTGTAAGTGTTTCTGGCCATATGGTATCCTGGGACTCAGAAGCCCAGGAACCACACAGCTCTGAGGGAAGAAGGTATCCCAATGGAAGGGCATCTTGAGACACAGATGTTCAGGAACCTCATAGTCCTGAGAGGAGGCCTACTCATCAGAGGTGCTGCTACTCCCAGGGGAGGGCATCCCCAGCTGAGCAGAGGAGCTCAGGAGCCTCAGTTCCCCTCCTCTTCAATTCTCTCTTCTTTGCTTCTTTTCTTCTTGGTTTCTTCCAACAAGAGTCACACCAGGCAGAACATCTCATGAAAGAGATTTATTGGAGGGTACAGGGTGAGATGAATCCTGGGATGGCTGCCCTCTGTGCCCGGGAGCAGACATCAGGGAGCTGGACAAAGGGCAGTGCTTATAAAGTATTTCTGAGGAGGAGGAGCTTCTCGGGGCAGAGACTTCCTAAATGAGAATTGATAAGATTTTAAGTCCTCAGCTTGGAGGTGTACGTGTGTCAGATGTTGGTAGGTTTTCCTGTTCTGGGATTGGTGGGCTTCCTGCTCAGGGATTGGTAGGTTTTTGTGGAAAGTTCAGGAATTG
>NW_021626415.1:0-3188 GCF_004785775.1 Grammomys surdaster
GGGGGGTCTGTGATTTGGATATAAAGTGAATGAATAAATTAATTAATTAAGGAAAAAGTATAAAAGGAAATACAGAGACACAACTCAATACCATGTGAAGGAAGGTTACCACAATATTTCCTGCTTTTAGTCCAAGAAACAGCTTTATCTGTAACATTAATAAGTTACATACAACACGAACAATATGAGAACTATCAAGTAAGTGTTGCATTTACTATGTCCAGTTCATTTGTATTTAGTAACCTTGGAGAAAGTACTCTAGTGCCTGTCTATCTTATCTTGGTGAGTTCAAAGTTCTGTGTGGATTCCTGTCTATATGCAGGTAAGGACAGGCACAAGATAAGGCTAGAGCCTGTAATTGGGCAGCAGAAAAAGAAGATGGGCTGATAGTTTTAGACATGAGACAGATAGGGACAGAAAGGACAGGAGGTCAGAGAAGATGAAGGAAGGAGGGGATGAACCCGATCCACGTGGCTTTAAATAGCCACAGGTAGCTATGACTATAATAGAAGGGGTGGAATAATACAGGACAATCTGTCCAATCTAGGAGGGCAGCTTGTATCAATATCAATTGGCTCTGAGTTCATTGTGTGGGTGTTTTGTGGGTTGAGAATTTACTGGTATAAATCTGACTGATAAATTACAAGCCTCTAGAGTTTTGATTTTACTGGGTTACGGGGGATTTGTGACAGCTAGCCACAGGGGGCGGATGACTTGGAACGTGAGCAGGTTCCAGCAGTAAGTGAACCGCGAGTTGGGTGGCCGAGGCGTGGGGACCATGGTGGCAGGAGACCTCGTTACTAGAGCATAGCCAACGATAGTGTGGATTGCTTTTTAATTTTACACACAACAGTTCTGTACCTAAATCACTTTCTTATCACCACTTAAGATTTCACAAAAAACATCTTCTCAGATCCTAAAGCACTTTCTTAGTTCTTAAGTTATTTAAAGTTTTGCTTTTCAACCTTTACATCTCAAATTGCATGTCTCTCTTGTCAGATCTCTTTTTTTGAATCTAATAACACAGAAGCTGTAAGACTGTAACTATCTAGTCTTCAACCCCATCAGAGACCTGAGAAGGATAAATTTTATCTGAGTAAACAGGAAATGCAGAACAAACAGCTCAAGTACTAATGACAGGGACTAATGGCTACCTTTACAGTCACCAAAGGTTCCTCCATGTTGGTGGGGCATGCAACTTTGACTGCCAGGCCAAGTACATCTGACAGACTTCTCTGTGAAGTAGGAATTTTGATGGACTGTCCTACTTTGTCATAACTGTAACTCTGGTTCCAGGGGATCTGATACACACACGCACACACACACACACACACACACACACACACACACACACACTAAGGCAGAACAACAGTGTACATAAAAGGAAAATAAATAAATCATTAAAAATTCCATTGTGAACAGCAATACTTTGACTTCTTCCTTTCCCATCTGTATCCCTTGATTTCCTTTAGTTGTGTTATTGCTCTGACCAGACCTTCAGATACTGTATTGAATAGACAGGGAGAGAGTGGGCAGTCTTATCTTATCCCTGATGTTAGTAGAATTGCTTTAACTTTCTCTGCACTTGATTTGATGTTGCTTATTGGCTTCCTGTAAATGCTTTGATTATGTTTAGGTATGTGCCTTGAATCCCTGATCTCTTTAAACTTTTAACATGAAGGGTATTGAATTTTGTCAAAGGCTTTTTTAGCATCCAATGAGATGATCGTATGATCTTTTTCTTTCAGTTTGTTCATATGGTGGATTATGTTGATGTATTTTCATATATTGAACCTTCCCTGCATCCCTGGGATGAAGCCTACTTGATCATGGTGGATGATGCTTTTGATATGCTCCTGGATTCGGTATGCAAGTATTTTATTGAGTATTTTTCAATAAAATACTCCAAGTTCCTAAGAGAAATTGGTCTGAAATTTTTATTCTTTGTTGAGTCTTTGTGTGGCTTAGGTATCATGGTGACTGTGGTCTCATGATACCCTGCTATGCTTGCAGACAGGGACCTAGCATAGCTGATTCCCAACTACACTGGCTCAGCCTCAGTGACTTCTCTCTGCAGCTCTGCCTCTCAGCCATTCTGCCGTGTTCTGCTCAGCCTAGGGGACATTCTTATCACTCATGAGGTCACTCTTCAATCTCATTGCCAATGCTTCCTTCTTGGTGTTACCAATGCAACCTACACTACCAAAAGTTGACAGAAGAGTGTGGTGGTTTGAATGTGCTTGGCCCATAAGAAGCAGCACTTTTAGGAGGTGTGGTTTTGGGGGAAGTGTGTCACTGTGGGAGTGTCACTGTGGGAGTGTCACTGTGGGAGTGTCACTGTGGGAGTGGGCAATGAGACCCTCATCCTATCTGCCTGGAAGTCAGTCTCTTCCCCTGGCTGCCTCAGATCAAGACAGAGGACTCTTAGCTCCTTCTATAGCAAAAATTGCCTTGGTTATGGTGTCTCTTCACAACAATGAAACCCAAACTAAGACAAAGAATCCTCACAAAGGGCCTGTCCCGAATGTGAAACTGGAAAAGGCAGCACACAAGCCTGCCTCCCAGTGGCTCAAAACCTGAGAAGAGCATGCTTACACAGCCAGAAAAGGATGTGAGTTCCAGTCACCATGGACCTACCTGGAAAGGACGGGTCCTGCTGACAATCATGACACTGTCTGTTGCATCAGTCACAACAATCCTAGCTAGGCCTTGTTGGAATACACACCCCAGCTGTGTGGAAGTGTTACAGGGAAAGTCTGTGGCAGGCTGTTTGAGGTCATGTGAGGGCCACACCTCACCATGCTGGAACAAGCTGTTTGATCTTGTGGAGCTCCCTCAAGTGTCCGTGAGTGTCCAGGTGGCTGGTGCTCCCACCTGGAACTGCTCAGCTGGGGATCTGACTGACGTCCCATTCTCAGCCAGTCAGGCCCCCTGGAAATGCCCCAAAGCTGGCAACTGGTGAGTCAAACGGGTCATTTCCCCCAGCAGTGTCCTTGGTCATGTAGAGGAAAATAATCACAAGGAGCACTTAAGATAAAATCTTTTTATTAATATTAGCACTGACATCAAGAGCTTAACAAGACTTTAACAGTACTTAGCAATGGTTCAGTGCTCCAGGACAGGTGGGTCCACCAGGCCTATGTTCCAGAAGCCCCATCAGGACACCATGCTAACACCCATCTAATGAA
>NW_021626416.1:0-3188 GCF_004785775.1 Grammomys surdaster
GGGGGGTCTGTGATTTGGATATAAAGTGAATGAATAAATTAATTAATTAAGGAAAAAGTATAAAAGGAAATACAGAGACACAACTCAATACCATGTGAAGGAAGGTTACCACAATATTTCCTGCTTTTAGTCCAAGAAACAGCTTTATCTGTAACATTAATAAGTTACATACAACACGAACAATATGAGAACTATCAAGTAAGTGTTGCATTTACTATGTCCAGTTCATTTGTATTTAGTAACCTTGGAGAAAGTACTCTAGTGCCTGTCTATCTTATCTTGGTGAGTTCAAAGTTCTGTGTGGATTCCTGTCTATATGCAGGTAAGGACAGGCACAAGATAAGGCTAGAGCCTGTAATTGGGCAGCAGAAAAAGAAGATGGGCTGATAGTTTTAGACATGAGACAGATAGGGACAGAAAGGACAGGAGGTCAGAGAAGATGAAGGAAGGAGGGGATGAACCCGATCCACGTGGCTTTAAATAGCCACAGGTAGCTATGACTATAATAGAAGGGGTGGAATAATACAGGACAATCTGTCCAATCTAGGAGGGCAGCTTGTATCAATATCAATTGGCTCTGAGTTCATTGTGTGGGTGTTTTGTGGGTTGAGAATTTACTGGTATAAATCTGACTGATAAATTACAAGCCTCTAGAGTTTTGATTTTACTGGGTTACGGGGGATTTGTGACAGCTAGCCACAGGGGGCGGATGACTTGGAACGTGAGCAGGTTCCAGCAGTAAGTGAACCGCGAGTTGGGTGGCCGAGGCGTGGGGACCATGGTGGCAGGAGACCTCGTTACTAGAGCATAGCCAACGATAGTGTGGATTGCTTTTTAATTTTACACACAACAGTTCTGTACCTAAATCACTTTCTTATCACCACTTAAGATTTCACAAAAAACATCTTCTCAGATCCTAAAGCACTTTCTTAGTTCTTAAGTTATTTAAAGTTTTGCTTTTCAACCTTTACATCTCAAATTGCATGTCTCTCTTGTCAGATCTCTTTTTTTGAATCTAATAACACAGAAGCTGTAAGACTGTAACTATCTAGTCTTCAACCCCATCAGAGACCTGAGAAGGATAAATTTTATCTGAGTAAACAGGAAATGCAGAACAAACAGCTCAAGTACTAATGACAGGGACTAATGGCTACCTTTACAGTCACCAAAGGTTCCTCCATGTTGGTGGGGCATGCAACTTTGACTGCCAGGCCAAGTACATCTGACAGACTTCTCTGTGAAGTAGGAATTTTGATGGACTGTCCTACTTTGTCATAACTGTAACTCTGGTTCCAGGGGATCTGATACACACACGCACACACACACACACACACACACACACACACACACACACACTAAGGCAGAACAACAGTGTACATAAAAGGAAAATAAATAAATCATTAAAAATTCCATTGTGAACAGCAATACTTTGACTTCTTCCTTTCCCATCTGTATCCCTTGATTTCCTTTAGTTGTGTTATTGCTCTGACCAGACCTTCAGATACTGTATTGAATAGACAGGGAGAGAGTGGGCAGTCTTATCTTATCCCTGATGTTAGTAGAATTGCTTTAACTTTCTCTGCACTTGATTTGATGTTGCTTATTGGCTTCCTGTAAATGCTTTGATTATGTTTAGGTATGTGCCTTGAATCCCTGATCTCTTTAAACTTTTAACATGAAGGGTATTTAATTTTGTCAAAGGCTTTTTTAGCATCCAATGAGATGATCGTATGATCTTTTTCTTTCAGTTTGTTCATATGGTGGATTATGTTGATGTATTTTCATATATTGAACCTTCCCTGCATCCCTGGGATGAAGCCTACTTGATCATGGTGGATGATGCTTTTGATATGCTCCTGGATTCGGTATGCAAGTATTTTATTGAGTATTTTTCAATAAAATACTCCAAGTTCCTAAGAGAAATTGGTCTGAAATTTTTATTCTTTGTTGAGTCTTTGTGTGGCTTAGGTATCATGGTGACTGTGGTCTCATGATACCCTGCTATGCTTGCAGACAGGGACCTAGCATAGCTGATTCCCAACTACACTGGCTCAGCCTCAGTGACTTCTCTCTGCAGCTCTGCCTCTCAGCCATTCTGCCGTGTTCTGCTCAGCCTAGGGGACATTCTTATCACTCATGAGGTCACTCTTCAATCTCATTGCCAATGCTTCCTTCTTGGTGTTACCAATGCAACCTACACTACCAAAAGTTGACAGAAGAGTGTGGTGGTTTGAATGTGCTTGGCCCATAAGAAGCAGCACTTTTAGGAGGTGTGGTTTTGGGGGAAGTGTGTCACTGTGGGAGTGTCACTGTGGGAGTGTCACTGTGGGAGTGTCACTGTGGGAGTGGGCAATGAGACCCTCATCCTATCTGCCTGGAAGTCAGTCTCTTCCCCTGGCTGCCTCAGATCAAGACAGAGGACTCTTAGCTCCTTCTATAGCAAAAATTGCCTTGGTTATGGTGTCTCTTCACAACAATGAAACCCAAACTAAGACAAAGAATCCTCACAAAGGGCCTGTCCCGAATGTGAAACTGGAAAAGGCAGCACACAAGCCTGCCTCCCAGTGGCTCAAAACCTGAGAAGAGCATGCTTACACAGCCAGAAAAGGATGTGAGTTCCAGTCACCATGGACCTACCTGGAAAGGACGGGTCCTGCTGACAATCATGACACTGTCTGTTGCATCAGTCACAACAATCCTAGCTAGGCCTTGTTGGAATACACACCCCAGCTGTGTGGAAGTGTTACAGGGAAAGTCTGTGGCAGGCTGTTTGAGGTCATGTGAGGGCCACACCTCACCATGCTGGAACAAGCTGTTTGATCTTGTGGAGCTCCCTCAAGTGTCCGTGAGTGTCCAGGTGGCTGGTGCTCCCACCTGGAACTGCTCAGCTGGGGATCTGACTGACGTCCCATTCTCAGCCAGTCAGGCCCCCTGGAAATGCCCCAAAGCTGGCAACTGGTGAGTCAAACGGGTCATTTCCCCCAGCAGTGTCCTTGGTCATGTAGAGGAAAATAATCACAAGGAGCACTTAAGATAAAATCTTTTTATTAATATTAGCACTGACATCAAGAGCTTAACAAGACTTTAACAGTACTTAGCAATGGTTCAGTGCTCCAGGACAGGTGGGTCCACCAGGCCTATGTTCCAGAAGCCCCATCAGGACACCATGCTAACACCCATCTAATGAA